>NW_007247405.1:261794-298664 GCF_000164805.1 Carlito syrichta
TCACTCTGTCGCCCAGACTGGAGTGCAGTGCCGCTCCCGACACGCAGCCTCGACTGCTGGGCTCCGGCGATCGTCTGCCTCAGTCTTCCGAGTAGCCGGAACTACAGGTGCGCGCTACCACGCCCGCCTAATTTTTGATTTATTGTAGAGATGAGGTCTCACCTGCCCAGGCGGGTCTCGAACCCGCGGGCTCGGGCAATCCACTCACCTCAGCCTCCCAAAGGCGCGGGATTACAGGCTGAGCCACCGAGCCCGGCTCCAAATTAATTTCTTAAGTTAACATAGGTGTCAGCCTTTTTGTCCTGGCCATCCATGTTGAAATCATATAGTCTTATCCAAAAGAATTTTCTCCTTTAAACAACAGAGGGGCAAAGAAAGAGACAAAGTTCAGTTAGCACTCCCCCACTGTCTTTGTTATTAAAAAAAGCAAGGTTTTTTTCTTTTCAAAATCTTTGTATTGTCACTTTGGCTAAATAAGTAACTTTTGCAATAAGTGCTGTAATCATCTGTTATAACATTAGGCTTTTAAAAAATTTTAATACTAAAACTCTTATTAAAGTTTTCAGTCAGTCTCTCTAGGGTGAGATAAGAAAAAAGTTCCAGGAACCACACCTGCCACACACTCTCTTCCTGAATTTCCTGCAGACCAGGCACAAGGATTACTATCCAACATAGGATGAATGGCAAAATACCCTGGACTTCACCCTCTAGCATAAAAGGTGCATCAAACCTATTATAAGAACAAAGGAAACTGTTTTCTCTTGCAAATGTTTACCTGTTTTGAATTCTCAATTTAAGCTACAACCTAACTACATGTTGCTAGTGTTTTAAAATTTTCCTTCAAACTGTGTCAAAGTAACTGTATTTCCTTCATTATAATAATATTAATTCTTACAGTCGATACTTTGGATACAAATACCGAAAGTACTTAATGCCATGGGCTCTTACCCTTTTATCCCCTCCTCTTGCTCTAGACAGGTAGGGACAGCTCTATGCCCATGTACAGCAGGAAATAGCTACATAAGCCTGACCTTTGCCCCTATTCCCAGGTACAAATAAGAATATTTTTAAAATAGCAAGAGGTGGGAATGAAAGGGTTTAGTCTTTTTGCCTCAGCATAACCATTAGAAAGCCGTTTAGACATTCTACTGCAGAACAAGCAGCCTATCCCATCCCACCCCCACCTCAGCAAATCTCTTTCAGATGTAAGACCAGGACAGCCCAACCATTCATGGTTTAGCATAATAGTCTCTAGTAAACTTTTAGGTTCCTTGTCAAGGCTGAAGATCAAAGGTCACCTTTTGGCTGACCAAAGTCATAAAAGTAATAATATGACCACCCCCATCTTTGGTCAAGGAATTTGTGAGTTCTAAATGTCTGAGTCTGTGAATTGCAAATGTCTAACTAAGTCTCTTGCAGGACTCCCCCCCACCCCCAGGGTTAACCTAATCAGCCCTTTGTGACCTATATGACTCAAATAAGCCCCACCATGGCAGCAATCATGTGGCTAACCCACCCATCTATCTGCCTGCTGTCCATCACCTGACATCAGTACCTGGGCTTGCCTGCTCCTTTGTGATGATGTGGAAGCAGACCACCACCCAATCACCTAATGAACTTCACCCATCTAGGGGACTGGTTAAAAGGACTCAACTACAAGCAACCAGCGGCCATTCCCTTGCTAGACTCTGGTATGGCCATGTGCTCTTTGAGCTATGGCTGTCACCATGCTTCTTGGCTTTGGCCCCCTCTCCCACCTTAGGGAAGTGAATCTTCTTTCTCCCTTTTCTCTCTCTAACTTACTTTTAAATAAACTTTTCCTTTCTCTTAACCTCTTTGTGTGTTGCAATTCTTTGCTTTTATTAAGGTCGCTGGGTTACCATGCTGCGTACCTCCCCTCTCCACCTCACAGCCCTCACCCTGTCCATACCCTAACACTAAATATTGACAAATAGTGACTAAGATACTCTAACTCTAACCTTAATTCATAATTCATAGGCATCCTTATATGCCTACTCTCACTTCTCCTATCAACATAATTCTGGAAGTCCTAGCCAAAGCAATAAGGAAACAGAAAGAAATTAAGGGTGGAAAAGAAGGAGTGAAGTTATCCTTCTTTGCAGACGATATGATTCTATACCTAGAAAACCCGAGAGAGTCTGTCAAAAGCCTCTGAACCTTGCACTGATAAACAACTTCGGTAAAGTATCAGGTTACAAAATCAATACACAAAAGACAGTTGCATTTCTCCACACCAACAACAAACAAACTGACAACCAAATAAAAAGCACACTTCCATTCATAATAGCAACAACAATAACAGCAACAAAAAAATGAAATAACTAACTAAACCAATCCAAAGAAGTGAAAGACCTTTACCATGAGAACTACAAAACACTGCTCAAAGAAATCAAAGATGATACAAACAAATGGAAAACAAATCCCATGCTTATGGAGTGGAAGAATCAATATTGTCAAGATGTCCATCCTACCCAAAGGCAATCTACAAATTCACTGCAATGCCTATCAAATTGCCAACATCATTTTTCACAGATCTAGAAACAACAATACAGAAATTCACATGGAAGCAAAAAAGAGCACGGATAGCTAAAGCAATTCCCAGAATTGTGGAGGCATCACAATTCTAGACAATTCTAGACTTTAAACTTTATTACAAGGCTACAGTAACCAAGAGGGCATGGTATTGTTACAGGAATATAGACCAATGGAACAGGACAGAGAATTTGGAAATAAAAACGTGGTCCCTCAACTAATTCATCTTTGACAAAGCCATCAATAACAAATATTGAGGGAAAGGAAAACATATTTAGCAAGTGGTGCTGGGAAAACTGGCTAGCCACATTCAGAAGAATGAAACTGAATCCCTATCTGTCACCACACATACAAAATAATTAAAAATGGATTAAGGATTTAAATATAAAACCCTAAAGTATTAGAATCTTAGAAGAAAATGTAGGGAACACCTTCCTGGACAGTGGAGTGGGTGATGAATTAATGGCCAAGTCCTCAAAAGCAAATGAAACAAAAGCTAAGATAGATAGGTGGGACCTTATTCAACTGAAAAGTTTTTGCAGAACAAAAGAAGCCATCAAGAGAGTAAAGAGACAACCCACAGAACGGGAAAAAATATTTGCAAGTTATGCATCTGACAAAGACCTAACACCCAGGATCTACAAGGAACTCAAATGAACTAAAAGGAAAAAACAAACAATCTCATTAAAAAGTGGGTAAAGTACATGAGTAGATACTTCTCCAAAGGTGACATGCAAACAGTCAACAAGCACATGAAAACTGCTTAGCTTCACTAATCATCAGATAAATACAATGCAAAACTACAAAAAAAAAATTATGCAGCCATAAAGAAGGGTAAAATTATGAACTTCACACAATTTGGATGGACTTAGAGTCTGTAATACTTAGTGATCTATCACAGAAACAAAGAACTGAGAATCACATGCTCTCACTTGTAAGTGGACCTTGAACAATTACTGCAATACTATGAGAAAAGGATTTTCAGTATTAAGAAATTGCCGGTGGGGGGGGGGGTGCGAGATTGACAGTAGTGGGATTCTGCTGGAGGAGGGGGAAAGTACACCTCATCCACAAGGGTACCTGCATAATGAACATTTGTATACTTAACCCTAAATTGTACCCCACATCTTTAAATTAAAATAAAAGAATATTTAAAAAACTACAATGAGATACCACTTAACACCGGTAAGGATGGCTCTCATTAATGAGTCAAAAAACAGCAGATGCTGGCATGGCTGTGGTTAAAAGGGGATGCTTCCACACTGTTGATGGAGATGTAAGCTAGTTCAACATCTATAGAAAGTAGTGAGGCAATTTCTCAAAGAACTAACCATTGAGCTTCCGTACGATCCAGCAATCTCTCTTCCGGGAATATACCAAGAGGAACATAAATCACTCTATTAAAAAGACACCTGCATGCACTTGTTTATTGCAGCACTATTTGCAACAGCAGAAACATGGAATCAATTCAGATACCTATCAAAAAGTGGACTGGGTAAAGAAAATGTGGTACATATACATGATGGAATATTATGTAGCCATAAAGAAGAACAAAATCAAGGTCTTTGCAGCAACTTGGATGCAGTTGGAGACCATCATAGTAAGTGAACTCTCACAGAAACAAGGAACTGAATACCACATGCTCTCATGTATAAGCAGACCCTGATCACTGGTCACTCTAGCAGCACAAGGACAGATCACTCTAGATGCTGGACACTGCTAGGGAGGAAGGGAGGGAAGAGGAAAGGGGCACGTGGCAACACATTGGGTACCTGGTCCACTGTCAGGGGAGAGAGTGTCAGCTAAAAGCCAAAACTTCACCTGCATGCAACCTACTTATGCAGTGAATCCCTGCTTATGTCCCACAACTCTAAAATAAAATAATAATTTTAAAAAGAACATGTCATAACAGACAAAAACCACACAAAACCGAAGGCATTCTCATGTAAAAATTGCTTTATTTACCTTAAAAATTTATTTTATACCAACATAATTATGGTGTAATTTACATATAATAAAATATATCAATTTTAAATGTACAGGGTACTGGGCTTTGACAAATGTATAGACTTGTGTAAACTCCACCCTAGTCAATATCTAAAATATTTTCCGTACTCCAGAAACTTCTCTCAAGCCCCTTTGGTAGTTAGTCTTTCACTACTCCACTCTAGGCAACCATTACTCTGATTTCTGTTTTTTTTAATTGTAAAGTTCTAAAACTTTAAGTAAATGGGATCATCCAGTATCTTCTCTTTTGTGCCCATCTTCTTTAGCTCAGTGTTGTCTTTTCTATTTCAATTTTAAAAATTGCTATTTACATAATCAAATGTTACAATTTTATCATCTCTCCTTCTCCAAATGTTGTATTCCTTTCTTCTTTATTCATAAATATAAACTAAAAAATAAGCAGTGTTCTTATTTTAAGAACTTTCATAATATAAAATGATATAGAAGAACAATCATGAAATCAGGTATTTAGATAGATGATTTCTCACACACACACACACACACACACACACACACACACATACACGGAAGTATCAATGATCTAGATTGAGAATTTTTCTGGTTTGGGAAAAAAAAAACTCAGTACATAATTTTGAATTTTTTAAAGAAAAACAATGCCTGTGAGCATTCTCACTGGAAAGATAATTTGGGACCTGATCATGGAGGGCCCTGCATGCCCAACTGAAAAATTTAAAATATATCTGAGAGTAAATTGAGAACCTTGAGGTTGTAAGGGGCTTTTCCTGCCAGTGTCATGTTAGAATGGACAATAGCAACAACACAAATGGTGAGTCCTTGCCATTCCGTTCCATACATGTAGTATGTAGAAGGCACTGGGCTAAATGCTGGGCTCAGAAAGTCCCTGCCTTCAAGTAGCCTAGACCTTAGCAGGAAAATGGCTCTCTGCAGTAAATAATAAATAATAATGTAAGATATGACCTAAGTTCTAAATGAGTTAGAATAAAGTTCAGTGAAAAGTCAGACAGCAAAAGAAAAAGGGGGGGGTGGTGGGTGGATTCAGATGAAGCACCTGGGAAAGGTGTGTATAGAAGAAAAGACTTAGCAGGACAAACAAAAAAAGGGTAGATATTAGGTAAGAGGTATGAAGAGATTATTCTAGGCTGAGCATCATCCAATGCAAGGGTGGAGCTTTCTATGATGTATGCAGGACCGGAAGGGTACATAAACTTGGCTACAATTGAGAGCTGGTAGAGAGAAAGTAAGAGTCTAATTTACACGAGGGCAGGGATTCTAGTTTGCTACTCCCATTTTCAGTACCAAGAACAGTGGTTGGCATATGGTAGGCACTCAATAAATAGTTGGTGAATGAATGAATGAACAAGGGTAGAAGATGAGTTAAGTAGATAAAGGAAAGCCATGAGATTCTTACTTATGCAAACAATTACATCAGTTAAAGTTCTTGATTTTTCAACAACACAGGCTGACTCTGGCTGATTATGCCCCAAAACTATGTATTGGGTTGCTCACAGGATAATTGTGAGGACCAGGGATCAGCCTGGAAGCTAAGCATTCCAGAACGGCAGCATGCCACAGAGCTGGCCTGATGAGGAAGCTTCTGACCCTTCTGTGGCCCTATTGAACCTAGAAACCATGGCTCTTGCCCATCCTCCATGCCACTTCTATACCAGCAACTACATTTTACAACCACTGAGAAGTCATTACTTCTACTGTTGCCATCAACAGAAGTTGAACTTTTCCTAGCATCAGCCAGAAAATGGAAACTTTGTATAAAGCTTGTTCACTTGCAAATCAAACCACTATGTGAGGGTACTGGATCTGTAGAGTCCATCTCACACATACACACCTGCTTTCTAGCCACAAGGGAGGTTAGAAAGTTTAGGTCTGACTCCTATAACTGGGAGGCAGAACTCATCATGAGGTGTGTATCCAAATACAGGAAGTCTATTCAAAACATGAAGGTAGTTATGAATATGACAGATGTTTGCCATTAGTGGACTGGCAGGCAGAGAGGAAAATTAAAGCACAAAGTAAATGTCTATCATGGTAATTCAGGAAGGCTAATCTGATAATATCACTCCGAGCATATGTGTGCAATGAGATACTGAAGCTCAGTTGAGGAGTCAAGTTAGATAAAGTTTAGTTACTTGGGTATTAGGTAAACTGGACTTGCCATAGGGTGGCAGTCATGAGAATTTTAAGGACACGATGATGACTTTATGACGAAGGGAGATAAAATGAAAGAGGGGAGTCAGTAGTGACACCAGCATTTTTAGATTTAAGGAATAATAACTCTATAGATTGCCTTTGGTAGGATGGGCATTTTGATGGTACATAGTGCTGGGAAAACTGGCCGATCACATGCAGAAGACTGAAACAGGACCCCTACCTATCACCATACACAAAAATTAACTCTAAATGGATCAAAGACCTAAACATAAAATCTCAAACTATAAGAATCTTAGAAAACGCAGGAGACACCCTTATGGAAATTGGAACTGGCAACCAATTCCTGATCAGCACTCTAAATGCCCATACCTTTAGAAATAAGATAGACAAGTGGGACCTCATCAAACTAACAAGCTTCTGCAAAGCAAAAGAAACCATCAAGAGAGCAGGGAGACAGCCCACAGAATGGGAAAAAATATTTGCCAACTGTATATCTGACAAAGGCCTAACATCTAGGATCGACAAGGAACTCAAATGAGCTGAAAAGAAAAAAACAAACAACCTCATTAAAAAGTGGGCAAAAGACACGAATAGATACTTCTCAAAAGAAGATATACCGGCAGTCAACAGACACTTGAAAAAGTGTTCAGTCTCACTCATCATTAGAGAAATGCAAAACAAAATCACATTGAGATACCACCTAACCCCAGTAAGAATGGCCTTAATTAATACAACAAACAAACAACAGATGCTGGTGAGGATGCATAGAAAAAGGAAGGCTTCTACACTGTTGGTGGGAATGCAAACTAGTGCAACCTCTTTGGAAGACAGTGTGACGATTTCTTGAAAGAACTAGAAATTGACCTTCCATATGACCCAGCAATTCCCCTATTGGGAACATACCCGGAGGAACTCAAATCATTCTACAAAAAGATTCCTGCACATGTATGTTAGTTTAGTTGCAGTTCTATTCACAATAGCAAAGACATGGAACCAACTATGCTGCCCATCGAAGCTGGACTGGATAAAAAAGATGTAGTACACTTACACAATGGAATATTAGGCAGCCATGAAGAAGAAAAACATACGGACTTCGCAGTAACCTGGATGGATTTAGAGATGATCATAATCAGTGATCAGAAATGAAGAACAGGATATCATATGTTCTCACTCATAAGTGGACCTTGACAATTATAAGACTATAAGAAAGGGACTGGCAGTAGTGGGAAACTGTCAGGGGAGGAGGGATGGGATTGGCAGTTGAGGGAAACTGCTAGGGGCAGGAGGAGCACACCTCATTAACAAGGGTACCTACATAATCAACGTTTGTATACCTAACCCTGAATTGCACCCCACATCTTTATAATAATAATAAAAAGGAATAATGATGCTATAAATTGAAATAAAATGTTCACATGGTTGTGGAGAAAAGGCAACACACACACTTTTCGTGGGAATGTAACTAGTTCAGCCACTGGGGAAAGCAGTTTGGAGATTTTTCAAAGAACTAAAAATACATTTACCATTTAACTCAAAATTCCACTGCTGGGTATTATACCCAAAGGAGCATAAATTGTTTTACCCAAAAGATGCCTTGTATGTTTATTGTAGCACTTATTTATAATAGCAAAGTCAGGGAACCGATCTAGATAGCCATCAATGGTGAACTGGGTAAACAAAATGTAGTACATTTACACCATGGAATATCATGCAGCCATAAAAAGAACAAAATCATGTCCTTTGCAGAAACATAGCTGCAGCTGGAAGTCATTATTCTAAGCAAATTAACACAAAAACAGAAAACCAAATACTGCATGTTCTCACTTATAAGTGGGAGCTAAGCACTGGGTGCACATGGGCGTAAGTATGAAAACAACAGACACTAGGGTCTTCTAAAGGGGAGAAGGAGGTGGGGAGAGGGGTAAGGGTTGAGAAGCTGCCTATTGGTTACCATGTTCAATATTTGAGTGATGGGCTCAATAGAAGTCCAAACTTCACCATCACATAATATACAGATGTAACAAACCTATGCATGTACCCACATGTACCTATTGAATCTAAAAAACAAATAAACAAAAAATAACCCCCCCAAAACAACGACAACAACAACAACAACAAAAATGTCAAAGAAAGAATAGTTTAGAATAGGAAATATTTCATTTGGGGTGATGTCATCTCTTTGATCTACTGTACGAAGGAGGGCAGAGACAACAGTCTGACTCACTCATATGGTTACATACAGCCTGGAAATTCTAGAGAATCTCTTGGGGGAAGAAAAGCACTTAGCCAAGAAAAGAATCTTAACAGAGACTCACAGAAACAGAAGCAAGAAAAGAAGGTGGAGATCAAAGAAGCAGGGAGCGAACTTAGAGTGAGTGATTTCATACAGTCTTTTATTCTTAAGATAAGAAATATTTTTCAGGGAGTAAGAGTAGGTAACAGTTGCTCAGGCTGTGGCAAATGGGAGAATGAGATCTGAGAAATCTGCTTCAGTAGCTCTAAGCTATTGTTTCTAAAATTTTAATTTAAACAATGTCTACTGTTGTCATCTGAAACTATATCAAGCTGGAAACAAATTCTAGTGGTAAAACACACACCTAAATGAGAAAGTTAGATCGGGACTTAATAAGCCCTAAAATTTTTTGCCTCACCTCTCCCCCCACCAATTGACATTAGAACAGCTTCCTTCAAGAACCAGATTAAATATCTCACCTCCTCAGCTTTCCTCAATCACTTCAACAGAACCATCCTAACCCAGGACTGTGCTTGATATATAGAAAGTACTGTTTTAAAATTCCTATAGATTGCACAGCAAAATATGTGAATTTTTAATCTCTTTTAACTAAGTAAACATCCCTGGTTCAGGTAGCTAAAATTGAGGACACCCATTGCATTAGAGATTGTCAATAGAAGACCCAGAGAGAAGAGATGCTAAATTCTTTATTTGATTCAGCCATGAGACAAGAAAGATGTGAAATATGCAGTCACAATCTACTCTCTGTTCCTTATCTCTCTCTCTCTCTCAAATACTCCAGACAAGCTAAAGACTCCATTATCTGGGGAGTAAAAGGAGTGATGGAAAGGAAGAAATAACTCATATGTGTTCGATTTCTGGTATTCTAGATGTGAAGAAATGAATAAAGGAAGGAAGTGAGGTCTTCATGGTACCATTTGGTACACTGAGATTTACCTCCACACAGCGTACTGGATTTGTGGAGTAGGAACAACAGAACAGAGATGTCTGTGGAGAAGGTTAGGGCAAAGTGAGTGTCTGCTGACAACCTCAGCCCTCCTGTGGTTCCAGAACAATGTGGGAGAGGACAGTCAACTTTTTCTGTGCTTATGAGAAAGGGTTCAGAAAGTAGCTGAGAGAGAAATAGAAGAAGCATGTTTGAGCAAGTGTAAGTACCCCCATGGGTGTGCAGAGGGTCTCTGCTCAGTAGGGGTGGCACAGAGAAAAGGAAGCCCATCGGGAGGTTGCTAAACAATAGGCACGTATGACCTTAATGATGGAAATAAAAGACACTGGGAACTCCAAAAGGAGATGAGTGGAAGGGGGGACGAGGTTTGAAAAATTGCCTATCAGGTACAATGTTCAATATTTGGGAGATGGGTAAACTAGAATTCCAGTCTCTGCCATAATGCAATATACCTACATAACAAACATGTGGATCCTGTTGAAACTAAAAAAAAAAAGAAAGAAAGAAATAAAAGAACATGGCTATTTGTTGATGGATTTCTCATGTGGAAGAGAACACATCTAAGGGTCAGACAGAAATGGGAGATCACTTCAGGTCTAAGATAGATCGAGGTTTGAGAAGTGGACTGAGAAGTCTCTGATGGTCTATGCTCATGTACATAACCAGAGCATAACCTCCTCTCTGGGAAAGAGAGGGTAGAATTGGAGAACCTTGATACAGATGAATTTTAAAGCCAGAATGACTGGAAAGACATTGAGTTTGATGAACCCTATTGAAAATGACTACATTAATATTTCTAAATCAATATTCTGAACTCAAGGGACTCAAGTTCTGGAAAAACAAAGTTAATGCCTGGTTTGCAGATATCAGGTTGTTGATTGGGTGACTAGGAAATTTATACCCATCAAAGGTTGCTTAGTCCCTTCTGCACAGAATTCTCCATATTACATTTTTATCTCTGGTATTTACACACAGTAATGCCACCAATTTCAGACTTAGTCATCTATATATTCACCAGAGTGTATGCCATTCATCTGGACAGAATGCCGATTAGTGAACTGTAGCATGGCCCAGAAAATGAAGATACATGTTAAGAGAAGGGACAAAGTCACCAAGGTTAGAAGGGGAGTTTGGGAAGAACATGCGGGACTATAGGGGCTCTTGGAAACCAGTTATAGTTAAAACAAGCAGTGTTGGGGTACATAGCAAAGGGCTGAGAGTTAGTCATGTGCAATTCTGCATTAGAGGAAGTTTCTCAGAGGTAATAGTTAGAAGTCCATTAGATAGGTAGCCTTTTCTATAGCAGACATCTCTAATGGAGATCATGCATTGAGGTCTGTATCCCATGGGAGGAACTTTGTACCTTGGGTGAAACTTCTAGAGAAAGTCTGCTTTAAGGGTACTAGGACACACAACAGACATAGATGATCAGGGGATATGTCAGAGTGTGTCTGGTAACTGCCATACAAGGAGTAATGAGCAAATATAGTTTGACATTGACCTATGGCCTCCTACTTCCTTTATTTCTTCTCTTTGATAAGAATAGGATTGGCCTTGTAGTCTGGGATATGGTTGAACCTGTATCTGGTTAATAAGTGTCTCCAGCTCTGTGATAATTAATGACCAGTTTTTATCATGAGCTACTGTTATCCTGCTGTCTCAGTCCTTTGAATGCCATGAAACTTTGGCAGTCCCCTTCCAACATCAAGCCACTCTCTAGGTTTTCTCTTGAATCTTCATCTGCCACACCATGTCATAGCTCAAAATCTGCCCCCTTACCCTCCTGAGATCCAAGATTCTTCTCCCTTCCATGGTAACTTCCCTGAGAGAGTCAGGGAACTCTAGAGTTGCTGAGAGTAGTATTTCATGACCAGACTGCTAAACGAGATTTTTGGCCTAATCTATCTGCTGATCTATATCTGACAAAATTATGGGAATTTAATGTTTGTTTTAAATTACTTTGAGAACCCCAACACAAAATGGTCCCTCTCAGACAACTATCTAATTTCAGTCACGCCTTCTGTTCTATCAAGTCTGCACTTAATCATCAACAAGAAATTCCTGCCTGCTTTTACTCAACTACTAAAGTCTCCTAAAGAAATGTGGAAGAAGGCCCTGAGATTTCACATGTGTAATAAGCAAAAGCTCTTTCTACTCTATGTTGATTTCACTAGCATCATTGAGTAGCAATATCTTTAAAAAAATTGTTTCTTGGTTGTCAATTACAAATGAAACTTAGTGAGAGAGCTTTTGTTTAAAAGTTGTACATTCCAATGTTAATATGACCCTTCCTGGAAAAGCAGCTGCCTTTCATGGATTTTAAAAAGCAACTTAGTTTTATCAAAGTTTCCTCTTTCATGTTCTTTGATTGCTAAGCTATATAAGTTAACCAAAGATAACTAAGCATTAACCCATGTTGCTGTTTGTTTTTTATCTTCTTCTGAAATCCCATGAGTTTAGCTAAGTACATTAAATGGAGCATAAATCTTTACTTTGTTTTCATTAAGTCACATATTTGGAATATATATCCAAGACTATTTGATCAATTGTAAAATATTAGCTGCTGTACTGAAGATTTGTGACATGGATTTTTAACAAGTGAACAAACATTTCAGGAGCACAGTAAAAAATCATTGGTTAGGCAGCATGGATAAATTATGACACTTGAGTTTATTTAGAGAGTTTTACTCTATAGTATTTGCAGATATATATTGTTATTGCAATACTGAGCATGAGCAATTTGGAAATACTTTAAGACTTTGAATTTTTTTGTCTTTTTATATCCTTATGATAATTGCCTCTCAATTTAAGTAAAAATTTCTCAGTTTTACATTGTACTGCCCCAATAAAAAATATTTCTAGACTTTTATGCTCTATTCCTTTCATATACTATAAAGATAATCTTAAAGATGTCCTGTGTCTCAGTCTCACTTTGCCATTTCTTGCCTCTGAGTCTTTGTGAATGCTGTTTTCTCTGCCAAGATGGTCTCCTCTCTATCTCTCTGACTATTAAAATTTCATTCATTCATTAATTTATTCATTTATAATTATTAATCTCCTACTATATGCCTGACACTCTCTTTTAGGGTAGTAGCTTGTTTACACACAAAATTTTTTATAATTTTATTTTTATTCTGCTTTGAAACTCATTATCTCTTTATTTTAATGGTAGTAGCATTTCATGTATCTCTCTCTTGGAATAGCAACCAGTCTCACATCATGGGTGTTCATAGGGTTTCTTATTCTCCCTTTCTCTGAATTCTAGAGAGTTGAGTTACTGAGGACAGAGGCTTTGCTTTATTGATCACTGTAACTAAAGTAGTATCTATCGCTAGGCCTGCATACAACAACTGCTCAGTAAACATTTGTTCGGTATGAGCTATTTTCAAGCTACCAAATCAGCTATTGACAGCATCAATCCAATTTGTTTCAAAAATTTTAGTATTTAAATTGGTCTCAACATTATATAGTAGTATTAAAAGTTCTAACAAGTTGCTTTGTCTTTTTAAATTAATTTTCTTGGCTGGGCTTGGTGGCTCAGCCTGTAATCCCAGCACTTTGGGAGGCCGAGGTGAGTGGATTGCCTGAGCCCACGGGTTCGAGACCAGCCCGGGCAACTTGGCAAGACCCCATCTCTACACTAAAAAAATAGCTGGGCTTGGTAGCATTTGCCTGTAGTTCCAGCTACTTGGAAGGCTGAGGCAGAAGGCTCGCCAGAGCCAAGCAGGTTGATGCAGAGGTGGCCCTGAGTGTACCACTGCACCCCAGCTTGAGTGACAGAGTGAGACTCCAACTCAAAAAATCATAATTTTCTTATCAAGTGATCAGTATATTTTATTTATGTAAAGATACTATTGAAAAGAGAAGCACTACCAATGAAGATGTTCATTTACTTTTTGGAAAAAAATGTTAGGGCCTTTGGTTAAATTATCTGGAGGAAATGAGCCCCCGAACGACTAAAATTAAAAGTCTTCAGTACAACTAAGAAACTGTGTTATCACATTTTTGATTCAGATTTATTTCAAGCAAGTCATGTTGCAAGAAGCTCACCCCAAGAAAACCTTAATATCTTTCAAGATTTGAGTTCTGCGCATCTGGTGTTTAACTCTTGCCTCTCTTTTTATACAGATGACACAGCATACTGAAGCAACTCATCTAACAAGGCATCAGTTAATTATTGTAAAGGGAAGGTATCTTTAGCCACAGCAACTCAGCTTCTGACTGCCTAAAATTTTGCTCACTTAGATCAAGTCCTTGACCCCAAGCTGACAGAAAGAATGTTTTAAAAGTTGAAATTCCAGTGAAGGAAAATTAACAACATGATAGAAAAGTTTGAGAAACTTTAGAGGAATTTAGCAAATAATCCCCAAGCACCTACTACATACTCGGGAATATGGGTCAAAAATGAATGTTAAAAAGTTTCCTATTTCTAAAAGAAACAACCTGTTTACTAGAAGGTTTACATTAAACAGGATTATAAGAAGGGTTTTCAGGTCATAAATGGAAATGTTTGATAGTTACTTTTCTGTATTAACCATTAGTTCAAGATATTAAAGTTTTGTATATGAATTTAGCCCTGCCAATATGATGTTTTGTGTAATTCTCCCCAAACATTACCTCAGCATACCTGTATAGTAGAAAGTGGTTTAAGGCATTCTTGATTTAAGTAGTGGCCAAGTTTCTTTAACTTTCCTCCAAGAACAGTCTAACATGCTCTATCACTGGTGATAGACATGGTCTTTCCAAGCAATAAGCCTGTTCATCCATTGTCTGTGATCCACACATCTGTCACTGTTACGGCCATTGGATTGTGTTACTTAATCCTGTTTGAGTGGCTTCTCAGGAAAGGGAAAACGATTTATTTGTTTTAACGCCTTGAAAAGACAATGTCTCTTTATTGATAGCAGAAAGGGCTAGAACCTTTCCAAGTGAGAGGTGTCATTGAAAGACTTAGAGAAAAAAAACCTATCCTAGATGGAATACATTTTCTCTCAAATAAAGTCACAATTTCAATAAATTACTTAACAGGCAACAAGAGAGGCCTGTACTATATTATGGTTCTTCAGTTATTTTAAAACAATTTTCGCTAATCATGATGGCTCACACCTGTAATCTCAGCACTTTGGGAGGTCGAGGCTAGAGGAATGTTTGAGCCCAGAAATTTGAGACCAGCTGAGATAATATACTGACATCCCATCCTCATGAAAAATCAAACAAAATTAGCTGGGTGTGATAGCATGCTCCTGTAGTTTCAGCTACACAGGAGGCTGATGAGACAGGGTCACCTGAGCCCAAGAAGTCAAGGCTGCAGTGAGCTGTGATTGTGCTACTGCACGCCAGTCTGGGTGACAGGGCAAGACCCTGAATAAAAAAAAAATTTTGTGTAAGTATTTGAACCTAAAGACTGGCCATGATGTTCCTCATGAAGAAAGTATCAGGCGTTGCCAGTGTTCACTACGAAAGAAATGAGGGACCCAGATATGATTCAGAATTTGTTTTCCCAGCTTAATAACTACAGTTCCAGATAGTGAATGGATTCTTTTTAATTTTGTCTTTTATTTTAAGGCAGAATTTTGACTTGTTCATAATATTGTATAGCTGGAAGTCCTATTCTTGAATGAAGTTAAATAGAGACTGGAAAGTATAAAGGTCTTTCAACATCTAGAACTTGAATTAATTCATACCATAAATCTAGGAAGTAGGATAGAAAAATTCAATTTTTATAAAAAAAGTTTTTTGTGCATCCAGATTTGAAATCAAGCAATTAATAAAAACAATCTTCACTTACTTATTTAGCAGAATAATCATTACATCATACCGTCTACAATGTAGCTTGGTATATCAAATAAATAAATATTTGATCATTGAATATTGATCAGAAATGTTCTTTCTTCCCCCTTCCTCCCCAGTCATGGTCATTAGTTCCTTCTTCTCTTAGACATAGGTCTATCATGAGCTTCAGGGGACAATATTAGATTTGAAACTTGAAAACAATAGAACAATTTTTTTCTTCTACTTTTAAGTTCAAAGGTATGATGGTTAATTTTATGTGTCAACTTGTCTGGGCTACAGTGCTTGGACATTTGATCAAAATTAAGCTGGGTGTTTTTTGAAGGAGAGTCACATTTGAATTGATTGACTGGATAAAACAGTTTGCCTTCCATATTATGGATGGGCCTTGTCCAATCAGTTGAAGCCTGAGTAGAAGTAAAGACTGACCCCTCAAGAGCAAGACAGAATTCTCCAGCAGACTGCCTTTGGTCTTTATCTGCAATGTGAACTCTTCCTGGTTCCATAACAGATACATTTGAACTCAAAATGCATCTCTTTTCTGAGTCTTCAGCATACTGATCTCCCCTATCAGACTTTGAACTTATCAAGCTTCCATAATTGTGTAAGACAATTCTTAAAATAAATGTCTCCCTACACACACATCTTATGTGTTCTATTTCTCTGAAGAACCTTGACTGGTACAAAAGACGACAGATTCAAGGTGAGATAAAATGTTTTTGAAAGTAGTAAGAACAATCAAAATCAGGTATGTTCTCTGTTCACTCCCTTTCCATTCAAAACCATTGTGGATGCTCTGAATTTAGAAGGGGAGAGACAGAAACTAGTATGGAAGCAACAGAGTTAGTTTTGGAGGCTCTGTATTCTGCCCTCTGCCACTTGATGGAGACCCTTTTCCCTTGTATCAGGTAGAAAGCATGATAGACACCCCAACTCTTAAGTCTGTGGATCTGCAAGGACAGAGACCTGTAACTCATATGTCTTATGTGGCCCAGAGAGAAGGCAACCACAGTGTAATTGCAAATGCCAGCTAGCAGAACTGGAAGAATTATGAGTCTGGGCAGAAGAGCAAGAGATAGCCTTGAATTTCCCAGAAGGGTATGGAGGAAATTCCAAAATTTCTTGTGCATTCAGGTAATGCATGGAAGTAGGATGAAAGAGAAAACTAGTAGTACCTGCAAAATGTTCCAATACCGGTTCTGGTCTCCCCAGAAAGGTGTAGTGAGAATAGTCACCGAGAAGAATCAGCTGAAGACCTAACTACACATCCCCAACTGTCAGAGCCTTGGACGTGGGTGTAAACTGAACTGGTATCCAAAAGCTGCATGGATCTGTGTCATTAAGAATGTTCACTATCGGTGTCAGAGAGTAGTGTCCTTCTCAGAACAGAACAGTGAGGACAACCCATTAACAGCATCTTGTCAGCATCCGCGACTGTTTTTCAGGAATGATTCTTGTCTGTGTCTCAAGATTGTGCTCAGATACCACCTTTCATTGAATTGAGATCAGAGCAGGATAGCCATTCATATCTGGGCAAATTGAGAAGAACCAGATGAATCTATTCCACTGAACAAAGAAAGAATCAGAATATGTCTTTTGCTAAAAGGAGTAATTTCCATGAAACAAACCCTCATGTAATTAAAATTTAGAATCTCTTAGAGTCTCACAGCCAGAGTGGTTGAAGCAACAATCTGCTTTTCCTCAGAGAGGCCTCCCCTTTACTGTGACTTAGATGCCATCCAAAAGCACACAACTTGATTTCTAATTTCCCCTTCAAAGGAGCTGAGAAAATCACTCATTTATTTCAGGCTTGAGTATCACTCATCTCACAATCAAGCAATTCCTCCTGGGTGTCTCATAGTTTTCAAGTATATCTTTTTTCTCTACTAAATTTTTTGGGGGAGAGGGTGCGACAATTTTAAAGCTATTTCTCCATTTTGTGATTATCTTCTGCTCCCAAATCTTTTTGAAAGTATATGGGACTATAAAACAAAATATTATGTTAAAATGGTTTTTTTCCATACTTCCCATATGAAGTTTGCTCTACTTTCTGATACATTTTTAAATCCATATACTAACTTTGATGAATGTCACAAAAGAAAAGTGTTCCACATATGTGGAGAACTGATGTTTCAGAGTTGATTTGATGAGCAAATGATGAAGTTATAGTGAACACAAGTTAATGGGACTTTCTTTCCTAGTCTCATCCTTGGAGGGCCCTGGTTAACTGAGCCACATATTGGATCTGAAAGATTGGTTCTATCATCTGTTTTATTTAGAGCAGCAGGTTTCAAACTTATTTGGAAGGGGAATCATTCTTGCAACAACAGCAACAATAACAAATCAAACAAAGACACCTGCAAACACATACAACTTGTAAAAGTGGACATTTCTTCCTTGAAGAGCACTGAGAAGCCAAGCATTCTCTCAGATCAGCTTCTTCTGATTTTGTCAGAAGTCCTGGAAACATTTCAGGGTACCTGGGATCTAACCATACTGATGACGGAGGAAGTTCATGTAGACTAGAACTCAATAGGAAACTGTACATAAGGAAAAATGACTCTGTTGAACTTTTTTCACTGGAGCTGTAACCAAATTCTGAGTTGCATAATTGGAACCCAGATAAAATAACCAGAGAACAAATGTAAGATCTTGAAGAATCATTTTTATTTAAGTGTTTTCCCCCTTTCTTGCCCTTAAAAATCTCCCTAATGCCATATAGACCAGGGGGATTGTGTACTTTCCAAGGAAACAGAATGGGAGAATTTTTCATTAGATGCTGTGCCTTACCCTGTCCTTTGATAGATTCCTCAGAGAGCAAACTTGGGTGTTACTTTGTGTCACTTTGGTTTTCCCTGCACATCAAAATTCCATACAGAGAGCCAGTGTGATATTTGCTTTGTATCAGACTCGGGAATTTTCAGTGTTTATATTTATACTGTTTAACCATACTAGAAAGAAATAAAAATAATTCATCTTCTGTTAATGTGCCTTGCTTTAAGCACTGCAACAAAATGATTACAGTCAAATTGCTTCAGAATCAGTAACACACCATTTGGAAATCAGCAACCTTCTGTTAATAAATTGAATACAACCATTCTGCTCTGCAGATGCAGTAAACTTTGGAGTTAATATACACTATGGCTCTTCTTGTTTTAACTAAGTTGTACTTTAGAAGATAGGCTAAGTTACTACTTAGTGATGAATTACGTGTGTTGATTAGTAATCTGAAATCTCTTGGCGTTTTCAATATATTTTTCATGAATGCTGTGGCTAAAATGTATTCCATAGATAAAAGTCATAAGACTTGAAAGAAAAGTGAAGATCGATAACCTTCTTAGAAAAGAATGAGGTCATTAGTAAGTACATTGCTTAGTTCCCTAGTAAACTCTTGATTTGCTTTTTTGATTACTATTAACTTATAGGGTGATATTTGAAGAACTGACATGTGGGATGGAGTGTCTTTTGGCAGTAATACTATGCTAAATCCTGTTTAGTTACATTTTACAGAGATTCAGATGTATTAAATTCCATTAGAGTCATGAAATTCTAAGAACTTCTTAAATAAACCTTGACTCAATGAGTCCTTTAGTCTCTTGATTAACCAATTACAGAACAATTACAGAGCTGAACTAGAACCTTGACTCTGCCTTCTCCAAATACATGCTATCACCTGCTGTAGGTAAGATCCCAGGCTTCTTTTTACCAATTAAGTAAGAAAATGGTGTGTAGATGAAATGACAGGGTACACAATTTAGAATGAGATGACCCCAAATCCCATATATCCTAAAATACTAAAAGGAGAAGAAAAGAAGTGTTGGGGGAACTTTTGGTGTGCAAGTAGTCAGATTTCTACAACTGGTGAGGGCAATTACTCTCACATAATCTTGCTCCTCAGTGCTAGCATGACTTTTGGGTTTGAAGAGAGACAGGGCTTGGAAAATAAGAAGGGGTTACTTTACCTGCTTCATTATTGATAAGGATAATTCATTCAGCCCAACACACACACACACACACACACACACACACACACACACACACACACACACGCACTCTCATCATAAATCTATAAATTGGGATTAAAAGTCACTGGAGTAAGAAGAAAACTCATGCGTCTCATTTTTTTGGCCTTGAAGGAGAAGAAGGTAACTAACAGAAATATGGATCTCTAGCAAGATTTATATTAACCTGGAAGAAGCTGGACTTGTAACTTTCTTCTGCACCTTTCCTTAATGATCTTTGTGTTCCCTATCCTTGAGGAGTTCCTCACACTTACAATAAAGTAGCTTCATGATTCAGAGCCAACTGACCTGGAAATATGCTAGTAACATGCCTTATTAGGAAGGGCAGGTTTTGGAGATAAAAGCCAACTGGGAACACTCTTATCCTAGAAATTACAGACATGACAAAAGAGCCAGAAAGTCAAAAATGTATTATAATGGATGTAAAGTATCATTCATTTGGCTTCAGATTTGGAAATTTCTTTCACATATATGATCTCGTTTTGAGCCTTGCCCTGAGTCTGGTACTATCATGGTTGTTATTATTCCTTATTAAACAGAAAGGATACAGAGTCTCGGATTTAGGAACAAGGGAGCTCACCTTTGTGCTTCCAGTGCACAGCATAGTGTGTGGAGCATGAAGACACTCAAAAAAGTGTTTATTGAAGAATGAATGTAGTCAAAGCTCTTAAGGGGAAGTTCTGGAACTATAACAAGTTATTTATGTATTAGTTAGGACTCTTTGGTTGCAAGTAACAGAATAAACACAAACATAGGTATTATTATAAATATATAAAGCCTAAGGTCTTGTAAGTTGTGCTGGTCTTAAGAAAAATTGAAAATAAAACTTAGAAGGTGATAGTAAACCAAGGCAGTATTCTCTCTCTCTCTCTCTCTCTCTCTCTCTCACGTGGTGTGTGTGTGGGTTTCTTTTTATTTTTATTTTTAAATAAACTGTTTCTGTAGACCAGGTTTTTCAGCTCTTCGGGTCTATGGTGAAAAACACAGTTGCCTACAACTCCTGGGTTCTTATAGGTTAAGTCTCACTGAGTCCTGATTCCAAATTCTTAGAGAAAAGATATCAATTGACTCAACCTAGGTAAGATTCCCACTTCTAGAGTGATCAATATGGCCAAGAGATGAGATCATGTCCTACAAACATGACTACTGAAATCCTATTATTTTAGTGATGTGGTTGGAATAGTTCACAGAGAAAGGAAGAAGGCATTGGTTTACAGGATATGCAGACAAATCAAAGGTGTCTATTAAAAATATATTTTTTAACATGCCCATGTACACTCTCCTACTTTGATTTAGTGCCACTGTGAAGAATAATCTTTTGAGATACAGTGCTCTTTGCAATTTTCTCTCCGACATGATCTCGAAAGTCCTCAGTAATTCCCTGTCTTGTCATTTTTGCAGAGCAAAAAATAGAAACTATTGGTAATGAATATTTATTTCTTTTTTGTAAAAACCCAGCGTCTCTGTTGAGATTATGTTGTCTATCCTGAAGATGGAGAGGACTGAACAGCTTTAAAAGAAGCCTAAGTGGAAATAGTCATTTTACTGTAATATCGAGAAGTCTGGAGGTCTGTAAACTATATTTCTCAGTCTTATTTTCCAGTTGATGCTGAAGCTATAAGTCAGAATTGAAGAACAAACCCAAACTATCCTGGTAAAAGAAGAGAATGAAGTATATTCTGTTCAAAGGAACAAACATTTGAGGCAAAATATTTCCAGGAACATTGATATTTTTGAATAGCTGCAGTGTAGATCATAAAGTGGAAGAATAGCAGATACGGCTGAGAAGGGGCACTGAGAAGGGACCAGGATAACTAGATTTGGGTGATTTCTTAATAATGTGAGCTTGATTTCATGGGTAATGGAAAACTATTGGAGAATAAGCATCTATTTGTAGTACAAAGTCTCACTCTCATGAGAAAAAAAAAACTGGAGAAGGACTAGAAATAAAGTAAGAAGAACAGTCAGGAGAATGTTGCAGTTATGAGTAATAAGATCGATGACTTTGATCAAAGTAGTAGTAGCGGGAATAAAAATCATAGAACTAAAAAAGAGATCATAACAAGGAAGTCAAATGTATAAATGTTGTTCATAATATGGGAAATAGAGGACATTTTTGGCTTTGGCATATGGTGGTACCAACCACGGACATAGGAAACCACAGAGGAAGGTCATGTTTGGACATGAAGATAAAGTGATCATTATCTTGGAACTCAATGAGCTCTAGGTGTTTATGGAACATCCAAGTGGAAATATACAATAGCCAGCTAGATATACACATCTGGAACTTAGAGACAAGGTTGTGGGTAGAGATTACTGATTTGACACATTGGTAGAGGGTGTTGAAAATCACACAAAACTGGAGAATTTTACATTTAGTTTTGCACATATTCAGTCTCCAATTGTAATATAAATAGTATAAAAATTCAGTTGAAGTATGAATTTATGGGCCTGCTACCAGAGTGTTTCCTTCAATATTCTGTTTTAGCCATAACAAATTTCTTTTATCAGTGCTGTGAAACTAAGCTTTAGAAAAGCTTCATCCCTAAGAACATATTTTCCAAGGCAGTATTCCAAAAATGGAAAAGTTTATTGAATGGCCACTATTATAACCTAATATAACATTCAGAAAATTATTCCAACCTGAGATTGTGTTGCCACATGTAACTTTTCAATGGTAGCAGCTTTATAAATTATTTGAATGAGATAGCATACTAATTGTTTTGTGCTCAACTTCTTTTTAATTGATTTTCTGACTTTTATCATGTAGAAATAATGCCCAATTGCATAGATGATTCTTCCTTTTGATTATCTTTTGTAAAGTTTTTGAGCATAAAATTTTCTTGAGAGGTAAAAATTGGGTCTGAGGAATGAAAAATTCCTTTATTCTTTCACAGGTAGTGTTCCTGAGGGCACATCCTAATAAACTTCCTGCACATTAATCTATATCCCAGAATTTTTTTTTACTGGGGAATATTACTTAAATAATTAGTTATTTCATCTCCATCATCTGATTCTAGAAGATTGTGAGTATCTTAAGGGCACAGAATGTCTTGTTTATCTTTATATTTCAAGGGCAGTATTTATTCAATAAATGCTTCTGTATCTTACTTTGGTGAAAATTTTGAAATTAATCTTAGCAAACCACTTATTTTTCCTTCAACTGAGCAGTAGTTAACATATATCCATTAACTGCCTTCTGCCTTTTTCCCTTCATTTCTTCAACATAGCCCTATGTGTAAGAACATTTCAAATCCAAGCGTGGCCACACCCTACTCTACTGTATATTTTCAATTATTTACTAAGTTTTGAGTAGAATTAAGCAGTAACCATGGGTTGTATTAATTTTGTGTTGGAAGTATAGCTTGGTGATTGAACATAGATTTTGATGTCAGACAGACCTGAGTTGAAGCCTTACTCCACCACTCTCTTGGTGTGTGACCTTTCTAAGCTTTATTATCTGCATCTTTTGAACAGAGATACTGACAATATCAACATCATTGTGCTGTAGGGAGAATTAAAGGAGAAAGTGTATGCAAAATACCAGACATACAGTAAACACTCAAAACATGTTGGCTATTACTTGTGACACTATTATTTTATGAATATTTCATTTATTTTATTTTTTAAAAATTTATTTTCAGGCAGATCAAAATGCTTTCTAATTTTCCATGTAATTTTTTTTGACCCATGAGTTATTTAAAAATCTTCTGTCTAATTTCCAAATATTTATGGATTCTAAAATTTCCTTCTGTTGTTGATTTGTAATTTAACTCCAATGCGGTCAGAGAACGTACTTTGTATGATTTCAGTCCCTTCAAATGTATTAAGACTTGTTTGATCTAACTCATTCTTTATAAATTTAATATAGGATATGTAAGACCTTAATATTGTTTCAATTTTTTCTGCATTACTCGTTTGAAAACGAATTTGTAGTCTTTGTAATATTATTGCACCTCCTTTAACAGATTTTTGGCCTGCACAGTAATAAATTTACAGTGTTATGAGTGAATCTTTTCTCCTTCTCCCTTTCTGATCAAGGCCATCTTGGTGAACTGAGCTATCCTGCTGCCAGATTTATCCTTCCCTTTCTTCATAAGATGCACTAAATCCGTTGCCAGAAGCACATTGTTCTCACACGAAAAACTGTGGTCTGAGAACAAATTCTGAACTTCAGCACCATCCGTGTGTCCAGCTGGTCTGCTTTCTTCTTTTCCAAAGCCATAACCTTATGCAGGGATTGGAGATGAACACACCACCTGTGACCCCACGTCACTCAGTTGTTCTATCTAGGGCTGCAAATGTCTCCAAGGGAGAAATCAAGCAATAGAGAGCAGAAGCTTTTTCTGACAGTGTGCTTACTCCTACATGATACAGCAGAAGCTAGTAATTGTTTTTGAAAAGCTGTGTTAAGAATTAAAGACTAATTTGTAATATCTGTTTTTGCCTGATTTGTTTTATTTTCTATATTGTAAAATCCAAATTGAAGTGTGTATTCAATATGACATATTGCAATTATTGTCAACAAATTTAAACAAGATAAAAATATCGAGTACATGATTATTTAATGTTAGTAAATACCTCTTTGCAAATATTGGCAGGGGAAAGTTGTTGATTAATAATAAATTTACATGTAACTTTCTATATTGACATTTTTGCTTTCAATATAGAGCTAATAAAAAATAAGTTTTGTGACAAAAATACAAGCAATAAATAGTAAATAAAGGAGATATCAGAATATTGATTAAGATATCCATCTTTGAACCTGGACAGAACTGCATTTACTTTACTTTTCCAAGCTTTAATTTTTCTCATCTGTAAAATAGAGATAAACATTATACCTGCTTTTTTGTTCCAAACAGGCAAGAAAAGGAGAATTCATAGAATTCGTTAGAAATCTGTAGAACTGAGCTCAGAAAGTGGGGTAGAATCATGTCTTCCTGGAGGAGGAAACACAAGTCATACATGGGAACAGTTGGGTGAGGGTACCCATTTTGCCCTTTGTGTAGCTCTAAGGTGTATCCACTTATTTGATCAAGCACTCCAAATCCCAATTCCCAGGCAGAAACACTCAGTAGGTCATGCCTTGGCTACACGACCATGCTTTGACGTGTCAGGAAAGTTAAGTTCCTGGTCTTTTCCATTAATATGATGCTCTCATGCCTAGACAATAGGCAGCCAGACAAATCCTGGGCAAATGTCTTTTTCACAGACCACATAACAACTTTTGTGAATATTACGTGATATAACATATGTCAAGTACTTACCTGGTACCTACTATGTCAAGTACTTACCTGGTACCTACTAGGCATTAGCAGTCATCGCTCTCTCTTTTTTTCTCTGAGAACTACTAGGGGTGCTATACATTAAAGGATTTATTGTAGGAACTCAATCTTATGGAACATGGAAACCGTTATGAAGTGGGAAAGAGCAGTTGCAAACTGGAAACTGAAGGATGAACTGGAATCCATGAAGACCGACTGGGATCATGTTGATCTCCCACACCTTCAGGCTTCCAACTTTGATGGTGTTGGTGGCCTGCAGGCGAAGCTAGCACTATTCTTCATGGTGATAAACACATAAAAACTGTCCAGGAGTAGAAGCCGAAGGAAATTCAGTGGGGAAGTGAGGGATTGTGGACTCCGTTGCTGCCCCAGGAACTGTACCTGCCAGTCCAAGATTGGGTTGATGGATAGCTAGCTAGATAGATGATCAGTATATACATACATGATCAATAATACAAACATAGATGATTGGCAGATAAATACAAAACACATATGTACAGCTGCAGAGATACAAAATATTTGAAAAAATTGGTTGTTCTTAGAAAATAAGATTGATTGAATCAACAATTATTTGTTTAACACCTACTCTGGGATAAGCAATATTTCAGACACTTCGGATAAGACAGTGAACAAAAGAAAAATGCTCATCCTGTGGATCTTATTTTCTTGCATTGGGACTCAATAAACAATACAGACAGCAAATAAGCAAATCATAAAATACATTAGAAGGTGACATGTCCTATGGAAAGGAGGATTGTAATGTTGGGTGGGGTGGCAGTTTGCAATTTTAATAGGGTGGTCGGGGTCGGTTTTATGGTGACACCTGAGCAGAGAAGTAAAGGAAGTGTGGTGTGAGCCATGTGTTATCAGGGGAGCAGTGTTCCAGGTAGAGGGAACAGCCAGGTTTTAAGGCAGAAGTGTTCTTGTTGTGTTTGAAAGCAGCAAGAAGGATGTGGTCCTTAGAGCAGAATGAGCAGGGAGAGGAGCAGTAGGAGAGGAGACACTCATTCAAAATACATGCTATTAGAGTTTCATTCAAAAATTTTCTGTCTAACTTTTAAAGATTCTTAAAAAATTGTAAAGCTAATCTGAAACCTATATAACCATATTTGATGAAAATTGTGCAAACAGCTTTTGAAAGTTATTTTACATATTGAATCTCTTGGACATAGAGCAGAAAGACTAGGAACTATGTGACAGATTAACATGTGACCTCTCAAGCTACTTCTTACACCACACACACATACACACACACACAAGTATATATGTAAATATAATATTCTGGATTTGAATTTTGTTGGATTTTATTCTGTTCTAATTACCCTCATAAATTCGCAAGCTTCTGTGTCTCTGTTGAAAGACTAAGTATTTCTGCTGTCACTGGGAAAGAAGAAAGGAAACTGGAATATGGAAGAGTGGGAAAAAACTTTTATATTTTTTCAGATTCCTTCTATTTGACTTGTATTTGGTAATGGTGGATGAGTCAAGGGTATATGTGAGTTAAATTATTTATTTAGTGTTGCTCTTAGACTCATCTTAGGTATGGTACAGAAAATTAAGATACCGTATATACACTTTCAAATTGATCATTAAATGGGTAGAAAATACTAACCTTCTAATTGTGGTACTTTGGGTTGTGGTGATAATGCAAAAACAAGGAATCAGCTCTTGAGTAGTTTCAGAAAACCGATAGGTAACATTTACTGATAAGTGGTGGGCAGTTTAACTGAGCTGGGGTTTATCGTTTAATGCATTTGACTGGCTTTCCTGGCTAACAGTTGTCTGTAACAACCTGCTAAATCTTTAGTGCCAGTCATGCTATTATATCTTTGTTAATATTTGATAGAATTGACCAGTGAAACCATCTGGTCCTGGTGATTTCGAAGATTATTAATCAGTGATTCAACTTTAATAGATACATGACTTTTCTGGTTATCTGTCTACCTTTTGGTACATTTGGCAGTTTGCATCTTTAAGGAATTTGGTCTAATTCTTCAAATTGATCAAAATTGTGAATGCAGAGCAGCTGTGGGTCTAGGGCCAAAACTACAGAAGTGTAGTAGCTCATGGTACCCCATGATTTACTCTCATGTGCCAGTGTGCTGGCAGCAAGAATAATAAATAGGCTGATATTGAGGAATGACAGATAATTTTGTACATAAGAACTAGGCTTAAGGATGCTTCCTGGTAGGATGAGAGCTAGTTTTTCATCTCTGCACATGGAATGTACAACTGGTGTTAGCTTCACATGGGGATACTGAGATTGAGGCTCTACTAGAGACTAAAGCCTTGATGTGTTACTGTGGTTGGGGTAAATTCACTTGGTAGGCATGACTGCTGGCTAGGGAACAGAGTGAGTATTCATGGGTATATTTATTTTTAAAAAAAATACTTAGTATCTACCAAGTATCAGACTCTATGCTCACTACTCTATTTTATTGATCTCTGTGTCTATTATTTTATTAATGCCATGCAGTCTTGATTGGTCTAGTTTTACAGTGAGTCTTGAAGTCAGTAGTGTATTTTTCCTCAGTATTCTGTTGGCATTCTAGGCCTTTTAATTTTTTTCTATAATTTTAGAAACAATTTGTCAATATACACAAAATAACTTTCTTGACATTGATTGGGATTGTGTTGAAGCTACAAATCATTTTGGGAAGAATTGAAATTTTAATATTGAATCTTCTAATTTATGAACATGGACTATCTTAATTGATTTGGTTGATACATTTATTGATTTTTTAAAATCAGTATTTAGTAGTTTTCCTCACATATATTTTGTACACATTTTGTTATATTTGTACCTAAGTATTTTATTTTTTGGTGCTATTGTAACTAAAATTGCCTTTGCAATTCGCATTTCAATTATTGATGATATATAAGAGCACAATTGATTTTTAGAGTTGACCTTGTATCTTGCAACCTTGAAATATTTATTTATTAGTTTCAGTATTTTTTAATGGATTACATAGGCAATCATGTAATCTTCAAATTAAAACAATTATATTTCTTCCTTTACAAACTTTTTTGCCTTTTATTTATTTCTTTTCTTGTCTTATTGCATGATCTAGGAATTCTGATATGATGCTGAATCAGAAATAGTGAGAAATAGCATTCTTGTCTTATTTCTAATCTTAGGGGAAAAGTGTCCAGTCTCAAAGTATTAAGTACAATGATAGCTGCAAGCCTTTGTTTCCTTGTTTTGGTAGATGTTTTTTATCAAATTGAGGAAGAGTTACCCTTTATTACCTATATCAATTGATATCATTAAACAATCTGTTGTTTTTAGCCTATAGTGGATATAGTGGATTATGTTGACTGATTTTCAAATGTTACATTAGCCTTGCATGCCTGGAATAAATCTGACTTGGTTGAAGTGTCTAATTCTCCCTTCTTCCATAAATAAAAAGATGATTTTTTTTTTTTTTTTTTTTTGCATTTTAGCTCATGAGAAATACTGATCTGTAGCTGTCTTTTGTTTAAAGTCTGATTTTGAAATTAAGGAAATAATGACATCATATAATGTGTTAGAAAGTATTACATTTTCTTGAAGAGATGTGGAGAATTGCTATTATATCTTTGTTAAACATTTGATAGAATTGACCAGTGAAACCATCTGGTCCTGGTGCTTTCAAAGGTTATTAATTAGTGATTCAATTTCTTTAATAGATTCATGGCTTTTCTGGTTATCTGTTTACCCTTCAGTACATTTGGTAGTTTGCATCTTTAAGGAATTTGATCCAATTCTTCAAATTGATCAAAATTGTGAACATAGAGCTGTTTTTGTAGACGTTTGTAGTTTCATTTTATTGTTCATGGTTCAGTGGTGATGTTACTTTCATTTTTGAAATTGTTAATTTGTGTCTTGTCTCTCTTTTCTTGATTTGCCTAGATAGAGGTTTATCAGTTTTATTGATCTTTTTTCACAGAACGAGGTTTTGGATTCATTGATTTTCTCTATTTTATTCAATTTCATTGATTTCTGCTCTTTTTAAGAAAAACTTTCTTTTGCTTACTCAAGGCTCAATTCGCTCTTTTTTCCCTAGACAGAACCATAGGTTATTGATTGTAGATTTTTCTTAATTTCTAACATTTGCATTTAATGTTATAAAATTTTCCTTAAGTATTGCTTTTGCCATGGTCTGTGCATTTTGGTAAGTTGTGTTTTATTTTTATTTATTTCAAAACACTTGTTAAATTCCTCTTATGTCATTGGTTATTTAGAAATTTTCAAATACGTGGAGTCTTTCCAGCTATCTTTCTATTATTGATTTCTAGTTTAATTCTGTTGTGGGCTGATGGACTCCATTGCATGATTTCTATTATTTTAAATTTGTAAAGATGTATTTTATGGCTTCAAACGTGGTCAATATTTCACGTGAACCTGAGAAGAATATGTGTTCTGCCATTGATGAGCAAAGTATTTTATCAATCTCAATTAGAACAAAATGATTGACAGTGTTACTCATGTCATCTTGATCCTGATTTTCTACCTACTTGATCTGTCACTTAGAAGGGTGTTGAAGTATCCAACTATAATAACAGATTTGTCCATTTCCCTTTTCAGGTCTATCAGCTTTTGCCTTGTGCATGTTGACACTCTGTTGTTAAGTGCATACATGTTTAATATTGTTGTCTTTTAAAATAATCCATTCCTTTTTTATTAAGTCGTGCCTTTCTTTATCTCTGATAATCATCTTTGTTTTGAATTTGCTTTGTTTGAAATTTATATAGCCACTCCAGTTTTTTGCTGTTGTTGTTTAGTGATAGCATGATATTATTTCTTCATTCTTTTACTTTTGACTATCTGAGTTCTCATATTTAAATTGAATTTCAATTGACAATATATAGTTGGGTCTTGTTATTTTAATTCACTCTGATAATCAGCACATTTACCAATTCTTTTAATTGGTATATTTACCCATTCACATTTAATGCTATTACTGATATGGTTGAACTAATATCTATCATATTTGTTATTCTTTTCTATTTGTTACATTTGTTCTTTGTTTCTTTCTTTTCTCCCTCTTTTTCTGCCTTGTGGGGTCTTTTCTCTTAGCAAATCAACACATCTTTAAAAAATAATTTTAGTGGTTGTCCTAGAGTTTTCAACATGTATATTTTTGACTAACTTAAGTATACCTTTAAGTAACACTACATTGTTTCATGGGTAGTACAGACAGCTACCTTATGACATAGTAGTCTCAATTTTTCCCTGCTGACTTGGTGGAGTTCTTACAGGTGAAGTCCACAAAAGATTCAGGGATCCTCTGAAATAGCAGCTTCCAGGGATTTCTCACTCTCATATTGGTCCATATCTACCCTCCAGAAATTCATTAAAATTACTGTTCAAGTGTTTCTACCCATTTATGTCTGCTTCAGGGAAATAGCTCTTTGCTGTGATTCTCTGGGAGCATCTGTCTCCCCGTATTTTGGTGTTGCAGTTTTTCCTGAGACTTCAATTTTCTGATGGGTCCAACAAAAGTCACTGCTTTGCAGTTGTTCAGCTTTCTTGTATCACAAAATGGGAGTGACAATTTCCAAGTTCTTGCACAATTTTTCAACTCTTCTTTCTAGCCCCCTTTATTTATTGTTCATTCTAATTTCCTCCACAAAATGCTCTTTCTTTCCTTTTATAATTTTTTTTCTATTTGAATGTTGAGAACTTTTAAGTACCTTATATCAGACAAATCTGAATTTATTGTCTTGTATTTGGCAGTTAAACCCATTTGTGCTCCTTTGATGATTTCTTCTTTTTTAGGCCACAGAGTCACCAGGAGACCAATGTTACTTTCATTCACATATGGGCAACATTCGGCAGTAACACATTTATTTATAGTGAAAAATGCATTAGTAACTTACTCTGGGTTAAGGGGAGAAACACTAAATTAGAAAGTGTCATGAACCAGGAAAGAGCATTGTTAGCAGAGGACTTGAAATGTATCAGTCAGCATTGTTAGCAGAGGACCTGAAGTGTATCAGTCAGCATTTCAGATATCCTTCTTTTAAATATCATGTGCTTTAGTGTTTAGGAGTCTTGGGAGTATTCAGACAAATGTCATAAACAAATGATAGAGGGGGTCAACAGAAACATTGGATCTAAGTATATCAAATTACTATAAAACAAAACCTGTGCCCTCAATAAATGGAGAGGAAAGAAAACTGTAGCAAACACACACGGGGCCCAAAAGCAAAACCAAAATCTACCTAAGTACATCCACCTCAGATGTGGTTGCTGCACTGAATATATTTCCTTAAATAAGCTTTTAATAGTGTGAAGACTATATTTCCTTAAGTAAATATTATTTTAATTGTATAAAGTCTAAAGAATCCACAGGATTACAGATGCATGGTTTTCTTAAGGAGACACAGGAAACATAATTCTTTATTTATTGGTGAATCTAGTCTAGAACATGAGTGCTAGATTAGAGTAGGAATTATAGAAGCAATTGAGAGATCTGTCTTAAGATGGTTTTCTCCTGTATTTTTGCTATGAGTTGACTGATTTGAGGAACCTTGTCTAGAAATTACATTGTAGCTTGGGGCAAGATAAATTCTTCAAGATTAAAAATGTTGTCCTAATTTTTAAAAAAATCTGTAGAAGGATATGAATATCACAACATGGTTTACTCTAATATGGATAGAAAGATTCTAAATAATCATCAACTGAATACTGTACTTCACTCATACCATGGAACACAATGTAACCATAGTACCAATTTTTTTGGTTATTTCTGAAAAATATTGTTTTTGCTAAGATCCCCAATGTTCTCCTTGTTGAAGAGACCATAGCACAGTTCTTTAGTACTTATCCTACTGTGAAAGCTAAGTTTTCTGGGAAACAGACTCTAAAATACAGATTAACATGGAGGGAGGTTAGGAACCATTGTCAGGACCAACACCAGGGAAGTAGGAGCAAACCAGGCAGAGGGAGAAGTCGGGTGGGAATGCATTTGCAACAAAGGTTGAAGCCAGTCCTAGCAGGGAGCTCAGGAACTGAGATAGCCCTTCGGAGTTGTCCTGGATGGTGGCGAGGGCAGGGCCTTTCCATCTCCTGTTGAATAGTCACTAGTTGCTGGTCATCTTGGGAAAGGGTCATGACCTTGGCAAAGTGGTTTTCTTGAGTTGAGGGTAATTTCCAGAGAGGAGTCAACTGAAACCTGTTTGCTACCAACACTCCCAGCTGCTGGAGGGATGAAGGGTTTAGTCCTGGAAGGGGAATTTGGTGACACACTATGTCATCAACTACCCTTACTTTGCTTCTTACCATAGTTTGATATGATTGGACATGACTTCTGAAATACTCTTCCATTGGCTTCTGAGTTGCCACTCTCTTTCTTGTTTTTTTCTTTCCTTCCCCTGTTAGTCTTATTTCTTTACCTGAATTTCATTGGGATGTCCCTGGACCTTCATTTCTTTTCACTCTACACAATATGAAAAAATTCCTTTTTGTGTCTTCCAAAATTATCTGTTGACTGCTTAATTTATAGTAATTTCTTTCCTTCAAATATCTCCAGAACTATATGTCTAACTAACTTTTCCTGTTTCTTCTTAGGCATCTCACGTATCACACGCATCTCAAACTAATCAATTTTAAGTCAAACTAAGCTCACTATTTTCAATACTGATCCTCATCCAATGTTCTCCCTCTCAGTTGCTCATGCTAGAATTCATGGAATCATCTTTAACACTTTCCCCTGTGTTACACCCTCACTAGTCCCAGTGAATTTGATGAACAAAGTACATCTCACATCTATTCTGCTATTTTTTTTTCTATGTCTATCGCTACACCATATTTTATCTGTACCACTGTGCTAATTTCCTAATTGGCCTCACAGTATCTATTTTCACTTCCCTCAAACACATTCTTCATACAGAAGCTAGCATGATTGTTTAGGAATACAGATATTACCACGATACTCACCTATTTAAAATTCTGCAATACTCCTATATGCACTTAGAAGCAAATCTAAGATTATTACCATGACCTAAAAGGCCCTTCAAAGATACACTATACTTTTGTGTATTTCTCAAATGTATTTTTCATATACTGTTCCCACTTCCTGGAATATAGTCCCTAGTACTTCCCTATCATCTGACAATTCTTTAAATTTCAGGACAGAATCAATCACTTTTTAGGAAGTCTTTCTGACTCCCTGGCTAAATTTACTTTCCCTGCTGAATGCATTTTTAGCATTCACTCCCCTTTCAAATGCCTTATCGAGATTTTAAATATAATGCAAATTTTATTTATCACCTCTCTCCCACATTAGACTGTAAATTCTTGAGAACTAAAACTATGATTTTTGGTTCACTGCTGTACTATCAGGATTTAGAAAGTATCTCAAACACGGCAAGTCTTCAATAAATTTTAGCAGAATATTTTATTAAAAACCCACATATGTATCTATTATATACACACACACACACACATAAGATAGAAAACAAGTCTGAAAGTTATGACAGGAGATCTCTGACTTCTATCCATAAATCCTAAAAATTGAAAATTAGAAAATTGAGTGAATAAAAGCTGAACAGCTTTTTATAAGGAGGCAGGGACTGGTCCTAGAGGAAGAAAACACCTCATTATGTCTGTTTCAGCAATTCTGGCCTACTTTTAAGTTCAGGAAGCTCTATGGCCATTGAGAGTACCAACAAGTACTATATAAAATGGTGCAGACTGTAAGCACTATGAAGATCTAGAATTACTGTTTCCTGGGATCTTAATGCAATCCAATGTGAACTGATAACTTCGAGCTTGAATAAGTATTAAAATTAGAATTGGGATTTTGCTGTTACCCAGGCTGATCTCAAACTTCTGGCCTCAAATGATCCGCCTATCTCAGTCTCCCCAAGCGATAGGATTATAGGCATGAACCACTGCACCAGGTCACTGGTTTGTATTTCACTTGCTAATTACATTTCCTCCTGCTTCAATCCTAGTGAATATGATGTTCTATGGCCTGCAAAATGGGTGCACCTTATTTGAGTAGACCTTGGTAAGTTTCTCTTAGCAGTCTTGCCTAGTTTTTGCATGTTTGGGCTAACTTCTTTAAGGTTTTAGGAGAGATCCAATTTAGGTGTGTTCCAAGTCTATTTGTTTCTTGATGTTTCTGAGAGTAAATAAATGTGTATAATAATTCAGGACCATTGATTTCACAACCTTCCCAGAAATCCTGGAGAGTGCCAAGTTTAGTACATGCTTATTGATCAACTAAGCAATAGAATAAAGAGAATGGTAAGTCATGTTATCCCCATTCTGTGATCTGGAACTTGAATATGTGAGTTACTGATAAAAAGCCAGGGTGTTGGATGCCCTTTCATTTATTTTCCTGTCACTATGGATTATACTGTATTACATTCCAAAGTGTAGTTTTTCCTGTATGCTTTGATATTAACACATCACAACTTTCTCCGTTTTAGTGGAATTTGGGCAAGCAGGTGAATTGAATGAAAAAAGCATGAGTAAATATTACTTTCTAGCATACACAATAAATTATCTTCCTAATTTAAAAACTCAAAAACTTTAAGAGTTCTCAGCTCCTGGATAGGTGTTTACGGTCACCATATGACCAAATGTAGCTAGAGATCATCTAATGAACTGTTTTATATTCACTGAGACTAAATCTGCTCTGGAAAGTACTAGACAGTTGACAGAAAACCTTTCCTGTAAGCTGGGCAGAAATTCTGAAGTAATGAACTGTGCTCCCAGTGTGGGTACCATAAACTTCGTAATGAATAACACTCTTTGAACGTCTGGACAAGAAAGATGTCTCACTCCAGGGGGGATGTTTTCCTTTCTGTAACCAAACTGAGCTTAGTTGATATTTGAAGCCTTACTTCACACCACTCAGAGTTCTTCTTTGATCCAATACAGTTTAGTCAAATTGATTCTGATATGTTTGCAGATTGGAGTGGGGGTTAGGAAAATGTGGGCGTGAGGGTGTGAACCCATATGTTTCTCTTCAGCTGGGATTTTGCCAATATTTGTCCTCTAAGGAATAAGATTCCTTTTCCAGTTTTGATTGATTGATAGTAAGAAGAGATTCTAATACAGCTTTTGTCTCTAAATGCTTTGGGGGAGAGTCCCCCAAAAGAACCACAAGGTTGTATATGATTTGACAAGTGAAATATAGACGAGATGAAATAAATGTCAGGATGGAGGAATGAACATAGGAACAATTGACTAATCGTTTACAAGCATGGAAGAAGAGGGTTGATTACTTCTCCAGACATACAGTGGAGAAAAATAAGAAAATTCCCAAAGTGTAGCTTATTGTATGAATGCTGAACCCACAAAACAATTCTTGTCAGTTAAGTTAATTGAACTAAAAGAAAATAATCAATGGAAATTATGAAGTATTTTCCAGGGTCTTGATAATGAGGTAATTCTCCATATTTATTCTCTTAGGTGTTTTAGATGCTTTTCATTAGATAAAAGATAACTAGCTAGCTATACTTTTTAATATATAAATATTTGGTGTTTGTGGTAGATTATAATACTGTTCAGTAAACAGTTACAACCCCTCCACCATCTACCCTCCACTGCCTCCATGGGAGGAGTTTATTAAACACCACATTGATATTGTGTTTGACTCTTGACTTACTTTGGAAGGGCGCCAGTTCTAAGCATAGCCCTTAAAAGATATCACATGCCCCTGATTACTCATCTGACAGCTTCTCACTCCCACCATGAGAAGAACATGCCCCAGAGGTGTACCCCTTTAACCTGGATCCAAACTGAGACAAATACTATAGACCAGTTGGCCCACAGCCTGAAGAAGAGTTGTCTTCCCTGCCCTGTAGAGTGAAAAATAGATGCTTATTGTTTGTGTCACTGAAATTTTATGATGGTTTGAATGAGTTCAGTGCTTACTCATCAGTAAGTCTTTATTGGGCAGTTTCTATGTGCTAGATCCAGGAGATACAAAAGAACTAGCTTTCAGAGAGCTTCCGGTCTACTGGAGGAGACAAATATGTACACAAGGAGCCAGGCTCATATAAAGCACCATGAGTCTTTTGATAAATGCTATGAGATTTAAAAGTATAGTGTCATGTGGGTTGAGAAATTGAAGAGAGAACCAGTTTGAAGAGGGTGAGAGCATGTAAGGAATGGCTTCATAAAGACAGGTTGTTGAATACATTAATTGGAGATATTGCCTGTGTAAATTTCATCAACGTATGCTTCCGTGTGTATGTGTATATGTATGTATATGTATATCTGTATGTGTGTGTGCATATGAGGCACTTGCCTCCCACCTTGGGGCTACATAATTGAGACTATGCATGGAGCTGTACAGAATGAGGGCCAGACATAAGTATACAAGCCATGTGGTCATTTTCAAAGCTGAGTTTTAAAATGCTGCAACAAGACTATTTGCCAGTTTTGTCTGTATTAATGTAAATAAAAGAACCATACTATATAAACCGGGATTTATAGTTCTCAAATGATTAAAAATATCCAAACTGAATATGTTGAATATTTTTGGAGCAGAAGTGGTCAATTCATAGGAGATGTTTCTTTTTGTAAAAAGTCAAATTTTCATGAAGTACTGGTATTGTTTGGAGTCCTAATCAAGAAAATTATATTTATATCTGTGACAAGTAAATAGGATGAAATGTCAGGAGACCAAAGACTGGGATAAAAACAGAAGTTTGATTTTTTTTTTTGAGTTAGAGTCTCACTCGGTTGCCCAGACTGGAGTGCAGTGGCCGCTCCCGGCCGCCGCAGCCTCGACCTGCTGGCCTCCGGCGATCCTTCCGCCTCAGCCTTCCGAGTAGCCAGAATTACAGGCATGCACTACCACGTCCGGCTGATTTTTTTGATTTATTGTAGAGATGAGGTCTCGCTGACCAGGAAGGTCT
>NW_007247405.1:298684-337668 GCF_000164805.1 Carlito syrichta
AGGCAATCCACTCACCTCAGCCTCCCAAAGGCGCGGGATTACAGGCTGAGCACCGAGCCCTGCTGAAGTTTGATTTTTGATGTCTTGTTGACTTTGTGGTTTAGCTATCAATTAAAGGAGGAGGAAGTCAAGGCATTAAAAATATTATTTATAGCCGGGCTCAGTGGCTCAGCCTGTAATTCCGCACTTTGGGAGGCTGAGGTGAGTGGATTGCCTGAGCCCGCGGGCTCAAGATCCGCCTGGGCAACTTGGTGAGACCTCATCTCTACAATAAGTTAAAAAAAAAATTAGCCGGGTGTGGTAGTGCATACCTGTAGTTCCAGCTACTTGGAAGACTGAGGCAGAAGGATCACGGGAGCCCAGCAGATGGAGCCCAGCAGATCGCGGGAGCCCAGCAGGCTGGGAGCGTCCACTGCACTCCAATCTGGGCGACAGAGTGAGACTCCAACTCAATAAAAAAATAAATAAATAAAAATATTATTTATTTATTTTCATTGAAATACAAAGTTACATCCCCTCATGCTACGAGCACAGATTATGAATTCAGGTTTTCTAGGTTTGAATTCCACATTCAGGTTTTCATTTGTTTGTTTTACGGAAGTGTGACCTTGGGCACATTCTAACATCTCTAAGCCTCAGTATTTCTTTCTGTAAAATGGAGACAATAATAATGCCTCAAAAGTTGTTGACAGAATGTATATAATGTAATATTTTTCTGTGCCTGGAATTTGGAAAGATTTCAATAAATGTTTTCTGTTGTTATTGTTATGATAGTAGCTAACTTTCTTCCAGCAGAAGAATACCAACATTTAAAATATAGTAGTAGCTATTATTTATAAGATATTTATGAGTGTGAATATATGAGCATAAAAATCTACAACCTTAAGGGATACATTCAGATTTTGGGTGATTTTGACTTCATGTGGCTGGGGAAAAGACTTGAACTCACCTGAATCTTCCAAACTTTATAAAGTACCATTAGAAGACACTTGGGACGACAGACAGCACAGAGAAACACATTCTCTGCCTTTAACCTCTGAGTCACAGCTGATATAAAATATAAATCATATGAACCATCTCGGACATGTACTGTAGCTCAAGACTCTCCTCTTCAATTATTTTTTGAAAAAAACGGAACCTATGAGAAGTATTTGGGTAAATAACCTTTCTCTCCTTTTTTTCTCGTTTCTATGTCAAAAATAGAGTATAGCCAAACTATTATTTTCCACATTACTCATTTTAACCAGGAGTTCTCAGAAAACTTTGGGAATGACTTTCAGAGAAACATTTTTAATTGTTTTTAATTTATCTAAAAACAGACTAAAAACTTTAATTAACAGGCTCCAAGTAATAGTTATACCATTTTTCCTCTGCTATCAGCTTTCACTTTTATTTATGATGGTGTCCCCTTGTGTCTCCTCAATGCCAAGGTCCACTATCACTAATATTTCTGTGATATGTGAATAAACCTAAATGTAAAGTTAGCACTTGCAATCAATGCAAATTAATGATTTTTTAAAAAAATTTCAATCAGGAAAAGCAGCTTTGTAGTTGAAAATCCCATGCTGGCCCTAGAGTGGGAGTTTTTCCAGCCTCTGCTTAAATCCAAAAAAATACTGCAATCTTCTGGCACAGGCTCACTGTAATGCTTTAAAAACAATTTAGCAACTGTCATTGCTGTAATTACAGTAACTAATTACCATCCTTAGCAAACAAATAGCTTAACATAATACGCAAGCCGAATCAATTTTGAAGAAATGCAAATTCCAAAAGCGAAAAAGGGCATTTTGGCAAACCTGAAAGAGAAGCAGGAAAATAATACACTTTGTTTTATCTGCACATAATTCCCAGGGAATATCATATCATAAATATTTGCATTCAGTTCTTATCAGGACATTTGCATTTGCTTCTTATCAGTGTGCAGACCGGACTCTGCCAGATAGAGAGGGGAGCGCCACACCATGCACATATTTCTAATGAATCACGTCTCGGGCCTAGAGAATATTTTGGCTGGAACTTTATCACCCAGATGAAGAGGTCATTTACTCTCTGAGTTGGTTCATCTTGGAATTGTCTTGAGATTTTGATGTGATTCACCCGACGCAGCCTTTATTTATTTCTTTATTTTAGACAAACACTGGAGGCAGTTTTTTTTTTTTACTCGAACATTTCTTCCGGAGGCAGTTGTTCAAAGGGCATATTTCCCCCCACCTGCCACCCCTTCCACACCCACTCCCCAACTTTTGCAGAAATGAAATCATATGTAAATAAAAACTGACTTCAATTATTTCAAATTCTGTAACAGGCACGGCCATCTTTATTGTGTAGGAATCAATAAGGAGAATAAAAGCAAGGCATAAAATAAATCAAGCCCTACTCGACCATCATTATCTTGAAATTTAGTGCCAAATCCTGTTGTAGTTCCCAGGAGCACATTTGATTAGCAGCGGCTTCCATAGTAAGAGGAGGCACTGTTGCCGGCCACCTTACTAATGAGACCATCAGATTCCTCTAACGGTTTATCCAGTTAAATCCATTTCTCATCTTATTTTAAGTAACAGTGCATCTTACCCATGAGCACACATGAAGTCAATACAGGAGCTGATAGTAGCTTCTTTCATATGCGAATCATAATTTAGTTCTTTTTAACCCTTGTATCGTCTGACATGACACCCAGCACTCATTGGCTTGCTGTGCCTGAGCATAAAGCACTCAAGCAGTCTATTTTGTTTTGGAGAGAGAAGCAGGAATATTATTGTATTGATTGGATCCTTTCTGGTGGGTCTTGCTGTTTATTTAAACCAGATCTGTATTTTAGCACTTTGGGAACATGAGGTTTAAATAGATAGAGGTATTATACCCTCATGTAAAACAAGACCAGGTTGGTATCCAAGAATCATGGCTATGCAAGTAAATATTTCTACTGGAATGCTATTATTACACAATTTCCCCCCGTAATTTTATCATCTACTTGATATTATTACACAAATTCTGAGGTCAAACTTCAAAGTAAAACTCTGGATGGGATCAATCTGAGTACCAGGATTTCAATTTCCAGCTATACATTAAAATATAGGTATAATGGGAAAATTTGTCATTTATAATAGTAGCAAAAATGCATTTAATTGTGCTTTATAGCAATTTTATTTATGAACATGGCCATTTAAACTTAATTTCACCTTTTGCCCAAGTAGAATTTCACTTTGGTTTATTTGTTTAACACAAAAGAGAACCTCTGGCTTATTATGATTCAAATGATTGACACATCTCTATTTGGATTCAGAAAATGTTATTTAAAAATCTCATAAGAATGTAAATATCTCATGAAACTGTATTCCCATAACAGTAAAAAACATTTTTGTCACATTATTTGTTTTAATTTTAATTTTTTAAATTATAGCTTTTAAAATTTTCCCCTAAATAAGACTGTTAACATAGAAATTTTTAATTTTTTAAAATTTGAAATAAATCATTTTACTAAAAATATCTAGACGCAGCTACTCATATTGACTTTAAGAACTTAAAATATTATTTGTCTTAAGTGAACATTTTATAACATCTTATAAAATTATTTTTTCAAGAATTTTCAAATACTAAATTTGAGATGAAAATTGATGTATCAATGAAAGTTAAAATTATGTGATATCTTAAAATAATTTCACGTGAAATTTTCAGAAAGCTTATTTTTTTTACTTAAGTTCAACTCCTGTGTACGTGTTTACTGCATGTGTTATGCTCTAAATCCAGAATGCGTCATGAATCACATATAAATATCATATAAAATTTTCTGAAAAAAAAGCAAGAGTCTAGAGAAAGAATAACACTAAAAACTGTCTGTGGGATTCAATAATTCATCTGGAAAAGACTTCATATCAGTCTTTCATGTTTTATCATTGTTTTTAGCTTTTTCTTTGAGGTGGGAAGAGCTTACAGTTAAGAGCCCATTATCAGGGAGAAGGACGCAGGAAGTCCAAAATATTTATGTTTGTTCATGGCACATGGACAAAAGACAGTTCTCAGGAAAAGAGCTTTCTGATTAAATGATTGAAAACACTCTGGTGTATTTTAATAGCTTCTTCTATCCAAGAGATAACATCATCTTCATCCTTATCACTGTTCTGAAACTTATTTTAAACATTTTCCCGTTCTCTTCCAATTAGATACTCTGCTCTCTTGGCGTTCTGTGTCCTCACTGCAACTCATCTCATTTGTTTGCTTTCTCATTTTTGTCAGCAGGTTGGGTGTAAAAGGGGCATTTAGCAGATAATTGAGGGGACATGCTTTTCAGAGTCAAACTCATCTCCATGGCATTCAGCCATAGTCTCTCAGTGATAAAACATGGATGTGTAAGACATCAGTTTGCAACTGGCCAAAGCTTAAAATACTGATGATTGATTGAATAGTATTATAGAGGATGATCATTGAGGAATCTGTTCATTTTTAAATAAAAATTTTAATGCCCTAATAGTTCATATAAATTCAGATTAAATACTTGGTTAAAAATATTTAATGGAAACATATGCATTGAGAAGTAGTTTATTAATATCTGCATAAGTCTAACATACTTTTCTCTCAGACTTTTGTATTTCTGTTGCTTTCTCATCATTCTGGCTCAGTTGAATGGTTGCCTTTTTAGGGAAACCTTCCCTGATCATTCTAGCTAAAGTAGTTGCGCCTCACATACACACTCAATTTCTGGTTCCTGTATTTTTTATTATTTCATGGTGTTTACTGTTGTTAATAATTTATATATGTTTTATGTATGGATGGCTTTATAGTTTTCACCTGATTTCCTTCTGATGAGGTGAGGAATTTTGTTATACTTGTATACTTATAGTAAAAATGTCTAGATTATTTCTAGGAACATAGTAAACAATCTTTAGTTTCTTTTTATTAAAAAAAATTTGTTGAAATCCGGGTGATGTGATTAATTTTTAAAAATAATTTTTAACAGCCAGGCGTTAACGTCTATAATCCCAGCACTTTGGGAGGCGGAGGCATGAAGAGTGCCTGAGTCCAGGGTTTCGAAATCAGCCTGGGCAACTTGGTAAGACCTTATCTCTACAGTAAATAAAAAAATTAGCTGGGCGTGGTGGCTCACGCCTGTAGTTCCAGCTACTTGGAAGGCCAAGGCAGAAGAATTGCCCTGAGCTGAGCAGATTTAGGCTGCGGTTGCCGTGAACATGCCGCAGCACTCCGGACGGGGAGAAGTGAGACTCTGACTTTAAAAAAAATGCTTTTTACAACAATCTTATAGATAATAGTAATAAACCCATTTCATAGATTTGAACATCTGAGACTTAGTGATGTTAGTGAAGGAACACAGCTAATAGTCACAGGGGCTAGGACTCGATATCCAGTCAGGCTAAGGTTTCAAAGCTCTTGTTCTTAATAACTGTTTGCCTATATGTAATTTTTCAAATAATTCCACTTTCATTAGATAAGCATATGTTTTTATGCAACCTGGGACAGAGGTGGTATCATTGGATATCCGGGACTTTTGAGAGAAAAATGACAAGACATCTTTTCAGAAAAGACTGTTTTTATTGGCTTGAGTTTCCTCTCTTTTGAGCATTCAAACTTTCAGTAGCACGTGGACCTATGGAAAACCAGGTGACAGCTGTGACTTAGAAAGATCTTTTCCCCTCCTCACAAAGAATGAACATTGAAAATTTTCCTCTCAAGGAGGATAAGATAAAAGAGAATTTGAAGTGATATTATTCTTGAAGTATTCTGCAGACCAACAGACCAGACAGAGGATATGGATAAAGGTTTCCGAAGGCAGATTACAAAACTGGCCTTGAAGAGAAGGGAAAATACACCCGTCAGAATGTCTGCCGAAGTCTTATTCTACAAAAAGCAGGGCATCTGATAATTTCTAGACTTGCTGACAACACAGAAAGATGAAGAAGCAAAGAAAGAAAACAATATTCTGGACCAAATTATGAAAGAACTGTTTTGTGATAGAGACATGATAGCAACCTCTGTAGGAAGTAGTCAAATCATTTGAGACACTAGGTTAAAGAAAAAGAGAAAGGTCATAGACGACACTCAATATTATATCTTAGGCTTTAGAGTTTATAACAAGGGCAAGCACATTGAAGTCAAAAGTGAAGTCAAAAGTTCATGTGACTAAAGAGTGAATCTTTGGAAAGTAAAATTTCTAACAATTTAATCACAAATGAGTATAGATAGGAAGCAGAAATGCCATTTAATGTTGACGATGTGATCACAAAGAAGCCGTCTCATAAAGTCATTTAGTGGTATGTCATCTACAGAAATGGATGAGGGAGGCGTTGGCCACGTCACAGGCAGGAGAGGGAAGTGAACTTGTAGAAAAATGTCAGGAAGGCCAAAGTCCAGGGTGAAGTGTAAGTTTCAAAAAAAACAGTAGAATACAACTGAAAAACCTTAGTGCTTTCTTGAGAGCAAGGAGAATAAACAGGTAAGTTGATCTATAAGTGCTACATAGATATATGCCCAAGATAATAGCAAAATTATTTAGATCTGACTTTGACTACATGTTTACCAGTAAGGAAGATCATCTTCAAGATGTATAAGGTAGAAAAAGAATCATTAAGAGGAGGTAAATGCCCATGTTAGATGAGCAAACAACTTGCAAAGAAACGTCTATTAGCTTTACATAAGTAAAGGCTTAGATATTTTATATTGCAAGGTACTTGAAGATCATGCAGAGAACCTCATAGTGCTATTCTGGGCCCTCTTTTAGAAATCATAGTGATCCACTTATCAAGTACTATACGTAGGTATGTGACCTGCTTCTAAGAAGGGGAAAAGAATAGAATTTATAAGACTTTACTGTTTAGTAAAATACTGTCAAACCCCGGTAATGTGTTTGGAACAAGGATCACATATAACATTTACTAGCACTTACGTATAAAAAAGTAGTGATACCAGGAACAAATATTAACTCAATGACACTCTCCAATTAATTTCCTTTTAAAATGAGGCCACTGGAATAATGGAGAGCAATGACACAGTAATGGCATATTCTTTTTATTTTAGAAGGCATTTGTTACACAAAATAGTTCAAGGAATGTTGAACGAGATAAAGAATGTGACTTGGATGGAATTGTCCTAGCAGTGCTATATCCCACACAAAAAGTTTTGGAATTTTGATCAAATCAGAGTCGTCTTGATTGATGTACTGCATTTTAGTTTGATCACTGTGAAAATTCGTGTTCACCAGATTTGCAGATTGCACAAAGTTAGGTATGATGGCCAGTGAATTGGGGAGAGATAGTTAGACTGTTAGAAGTTCGACACTAAAATTGTGTGATTTGGTGTGGTCTTATCTTTCTCATAGCTTCGTGCCCTTGAATCTCGTGAACACAGCTTTCTCAAAGAGAGCTATCCAAACACTTGCATCAAAGCTGCAGATGCTCATAAATGCAGAAACTTGTAAATGCTCCATGGAACATACCACAGGAAGAGGATTGCTGGTGTCTCAGTGCTATTCAGTTTGTTGACTGAGGCAGTAGAACATTTGTTTGTTTGGATCATCCTTCCATGAGAAGTATTTACTCACCACTCTCTCTCTCTATTTCCTCCACTTCCATTCCTCCTTGAAGCTAATACTGTAGGTGCTCACCAAAATGTCCCCTATTGAGTTGATGCATCTTAACCCTACCTGCTGGGATTGTTGACTAGGTAAGGTCACAGCTGCTTCTTCCTCCAGAGAATTGTTCTCTGCTGAAGGAAGCCACACCAAACACAGATGCTTGGGACCTGAAACCCCACTTTCAGATGTGACCCACAGCCATGGACTGACTAATTTGGGGACACAAAGCTGACTCTTAGCCTCAATGTGGGATCAATTATGTGGTATAATTTATGCTCTTGAACTCATTGTGAGATCAGGCTAAATAGGTAGAATACAGGGAAGCTCCCTTCTCTGATTAGCTTCTTCCTTGCTTCTCCCCTACTTCCTTCTCTCCTTTCTCTTGAGGTGATTCAAAAATGATTCACACCAGAATCCTTGTGTCAGTTTCCACCACCAGGGAGCCAAACACAAGGCATCTCTTCTGTCTCCTGTCATTTTCCTTCTTTCTCTTTCCCACTTTCATCATGGTAAATAACATTAACCCATGGCGACAACACTGTATAGTTCTGTCTATAACCTAAAAGGAAAGTTTGAACATTTAAGTTAACATTTGGCTCAATTAGCACCATTTCTGGGTTTGATTTCAAGACTCTTGCATCAGAATTACCTGGAAGATTTATTAAAATGTAGATTTTTGAGCCCTAGTTCAGACTTGCTGACTCTCTAGGGTAAGACTTTGGCATTCTGGGTTTTTGTTTGTTTGTTTAGTTGGAATCTCACTCTATCGCCCAGACTGGAGTGTAGTGGCACGCTCATGGCCACCCCAGTGTTGACCTGCTGGACTGTGGAGATCCTTCCACCTCAGCCTTCCAAGTAGCCAGACATTCTGTGCTTTATCAGGTTTCCCAGGTGCCTCTTTGTATAGGTACATAAGAATTTGAAAACCCTTGAGATATAATAAGGTTATATTGCTGCCAAAGTTGTGGGTTTGGTTCCCTTGAAGGCCATTTAGCTGAGTATAAAAAATGTAATATAAACAAAACTTTTCCAAGTTCATAAATAATGCTCTAATCTTGTTGAACTTCTTAAAATCATATATTGTCAAAATCTACTCACACTTACACAGTACATGGCTCAAGTTCAACGTCATCTCAACATTGGGGAAAAAAAGCACAGCAAAGGGCCTCTTATGGTGCTTCTTCAAATACTAAAGTTCCTGAATTTAACCCAGGTGCTCTTCATCTTGACAAAAAGTGGCAATTGCTATCTGGAGTCAGAGTAGTTGTTTTTCTGCCAGTGTTACTTTTGTGATAAAGAGACAGGATACAACCACTCAATACAGCAAAACTATGGTAGACAGCACCTCATTAGCAAGAAGGCAATATATAAACAGAATTCCTGTTTTCTGGAAGGAAGCATCTTTAATCTAGTAGCTTTAACTGATGCTAACTAATCCTGTGAAGATAAAGGGGGCCAGACACAGTGGCTCATGCCTGTAATCCCAGCACTTTGGGAGGCTGAGGTGGGAGGATCACTTGAGCCCAAGAGTTTGAGAACAGCCTGCAACATGGTAAGACATTACTTCTACAAAAAAAAAAAAAAAAAAAATTAGCTGAGCATGATGACATGCACCTGTGGTCCCAACTACTTGAGAGGTTAAGGTAAGAGGATTGACTGAGCCTAGCAGGAGATCGAGGGTGTGGTGAGTCATGGTTGTGCCACTGCACACTGTACTCCGGCCTGGGTGACAGAGTGAGATCCCAACACATACACACACACACACACACACACACACACACAGAGCGCACGCGCGCGCGATAGAGAGAGAGAGAGAGAGAGAGAGAGAGAGAGAGAGAAAGAAGGGCTTGGATTTGCTACTATTTCTGTTACTTGAAGGTGAAGTTGAGATGTGGCAGTTTAATGTTTGCCTGATAAGGCTTTCCCAACCAGTGATGTTATCTAAAGTTAAAGCTGCCAGCTTGGCATTCCCTTGTGACTCTTGGGAGGAAGAAGAACAAACAATGTATCATACAGCTGAAATGTTCCTTATGTCTAAATAGACTACAATTCCTGAGCACTCCACACTTGCACTCCTCCAATTGTCTGTTGCAAAGCCTTGACTGTAACATCTGGCCATGTACCAGCTGTCATTCCATGTACTGTCCCATGGTTGTCCCACTAGGTAAGCTGGTTAGAAGTTGTTCTGGGTTTCCATTTCTAAGTCAGCATCACACCCAGGTAAGAAAATTAGATTGAGTTAGGCATCAGTGAATGCTAGCAAACAGTGTACAATGCAATAGAGGTTATATTTTACAATGAAACAGTGGCTCTGTGGAGCTCAAATCTCTCGGTGAGGGTGAGGGAAAAAGCATGCATTTGGATTCCCCAACCTCCAAAATTCACAGATCAGAAGGGTGTGGAATTGTTGATGTGAGAAGCTGAAGTGGGCCAGGAATAATTTCCAGAGCTTTGCTTCCAGCTCCCTGATACCTCTCCACCTGGGTGAGCCATCTGAACTCGGCACAGTGACTCTGCCATCTGTCATATCCCTCTGGGCAGCAGCCGGTGTTCTGCACAAGTTTCTTACTGGAGGAGAAGTGTTGGCAACTCTTGGGACCTTCTGAACCCATCTGAGGAAACTTTGTGGAGATCCATAGAAGAAAGTGCTTTAAGTATAAAAAGAAAAGGAGAGAAAGATTAATGAAAAAAGATGTACTTTCTGTCTTCCCTTAAGTCATAGTCCTCGCATTCCTGACTTACTTCTCAGAGGCAAAGAAAAAAAAGTGGAAATCACAAAAGCAATAAGAGCAAAAGTATTAGGTCATGCACTATAGTTTTACAAATTGCTATCCCCCTAAGAAAATAGTTAAATTAGGAGTCCAAACAGATGCAATTCTAGGAAAGAAAAGGTAACTACATATATGTACAATTCTGAGGTTAGATAGTCTCCTAACACTGATTGAGGAGAAAAATTGTATGTGTGCATACATGTATGAATGCATGTATGTACATGCCTGTGTGTGCCTGTAAATATTTTTCAGGTGGGCACATATGTGTGCATATATGTGCATGCATGTGCCTGTGTGTGTGTGTGTGTGTTTGTGTATGTTAGTGCTTTGCAGGTGTGCATATGGGTATGCATGCATGTGTGTAGTTGCATCTGTGTGCATCTGTGTGTATATGTGAACATAAATGTCTATATATTTCAACTAAAACCAAACAAACTTATTTACGTAATAGGAGAGAACAATTAGGTATTGATGCTATACATTTTTTAGATATCACTAATGGAAAGTGCTAATATTTTGTTAACTTTAAATGAGATACATCTCACTTATGATCTGACTTGTCTCGGGAGGTGTCTGTTACTGAAAGTTCAAACTTTGTGCCTGGCTTTCATGGTTCCAAATTACCTTTCCAGTCCATCTCCTTCTCTTCCACATCTATACTCTAAAGAACAGGGATTATTCACTCTCCCTGCACGCACCATGCTTCTGTGACTTTGCTTATTTTCTACTCCTCGCTTAGAGCACTTTTTATATTAGTTAGTGTAATGCTGGTGGCTTTCACAAATAAATCCCAAATTGTCAGTGACTTAACAGAATAAAAGTTTCTAGTTTTTTCTTATGCAGCAGTCATATCGGTATTCTGGTCTGCAAAAAGAAAGAGCAGGTTGCAAGGTGCCTTGGCAAAGAAGGGGCCTATACCAGTACCACTCAGATGCTACCATGAGAACCAGTAATATGGCACAGGGGCCAGGAAATGTCATTCCTGGAGGAGTAGCTATTCCCAAGTGAAATCTCTACTGTGGAAGTGAGAACACACACACACACTGGTGAATAGTTAGCTGCCTTTCTAAAATGATGACCTTCTGTCAAAAGTTTCTGATGATCCCAAATTGAAATTAATTGCTTCATCCTTAAAAGTACTCCCAAAGTACTTGATTTATAATTCTTTTATAATAAGCATTGTATTATTACTGTTGTTGCTGTTATTACTAACATTTGCTTTGGAGTATACCACAGGATGCAGAATAATGTTCAAGTGGACATAGGCTTCAAATCAGGTAAGCTGGGTTTCAGTTCTGGCCCTAGGATCTGATGATTGGTTCTTGGATGAACTATTTTACCTTCCAAAGACTCTGGGTTGTTGCTGCATCTGTGGAAATTATAATGCCTCCTAGGAGATAAATGGAGAAAATGGTAATACCACCTAAGATTGTGGTAAAAATTAAATAAAGTCGCACAATTAAAACACAACCCAATGCCTGGCACATAATAAGGGGTTAGTGGACAGCAACAAGTTGTTAGCTCTGTCTCTCCAGTAAATTATAAATTTGTTGAAAGTAGAAGAATCTTTGTAGATTTTCATCACCAGTGCCTGATACATTAGAAAGGGTCAACTAATGTTGGAGTGATTTATAAGAGCTGACCTGGGTTTTGCATTTCAAGTATAAATAAGATAAAAACAAATTTACTTTCTCTATTTTATTTTCTCTAATGAGGACTAGTGGCCATCTATTTTAATTGGTCTCTCACTTATCTGGAAAGCTGAAAAGCAGAGGCAGAAATGGTCTTACTCATGCTTCTGTCATGAAGCAACTTGATGTCTAATCCACAGCTCTCCCAGAAATAGTGTTCTCCGAGATTCTTTGATTGTCTATTCCAATTCCCTATCATCCAATGTTGAGAAATTTTTCCTTAGGTAAGGGCCACACTTCTCCTAGAGGACATTTCCGCCATGAAAAACTGTTATTGAAGGCAAAAATTAAATCAGACTTCAATTTCTTCTGTTTAGATAAACCCCTTTAATTTTTCTTTATATGATATGTTTAAAATTTAAATATTTTTATTCTTGCTACCAGAACTCACTTTCCCTTTTCAGAAGTGATATCCCAAACTGAATATATACTTTAATTAACCCATTAATGTCTGTCTAATATTCTCTAGATAAAGAAAACTATCTCCCATTGTTAACCATTATAGGTTCTTTCGTGTACTCACTCCAGTTAAGATATTAGGGTTGTTTCAACCCAGAAGTAGAGGCACAAGGTAGACAACTCTAAGTCCCCCAGCCTGTAAGTTATGAGAGGAGACACTGTGTTTCTTTATTTGCTTGTCAATGCCATCAAGCATAAAGTCTGGCATATAGTAGATGAGTAAATAGTTATCTAATTAATAATGAATCAACTAACCAAATTGGCTGATAGGAGGAAGCTGTCTAAACTATATAAGTTAGAGCTCATTGTACTTCTTTTCCCCCCATCTTATTTTTATTTTATTATTTTATTTTTTTTTTGTCAGAATCTTCGTTGCCCAGGCTGGAGTGCAGTGACAGGATCGCAGCTCACCACAGCCTCAGCCTCCTGGGTTCAGGCAATCCTTCCTTCTGTAGCTGGGACTTCAGATGCATGCTACCACACCTGGCTAATTAATTTTTTTGTGTGTGTGATGACTTGGTCTCACTGTCATACAGGCTGGTCATGAACTCCTGGGCTCAAGTAATCCTCCCCGCCTTGGCCTCCCAAATACTGAGATTACAGGCATGAACTACTGTACCCAGCTCCTATCTTAATAAGCAGGTTGAGATTTTTTTCTCCTGGACCATTGCTGGAAGAAATAGAATCATTATCTATGTTTAACAGTTTCTGTAGCTGACTTTATGTACTTTTGGAAATTTTAAAACTTATCTGAGCATTCCAGTTCTCTTTGTCTTCAAGGGACTTGGGGAAAGAGTGAAGCCTGAGTAGTAGCCAGTGCTTTTCTCACTGTCCCTCCTCCCTCCTCGCCCCACACCCCACATTCCCCATGCATGCAATCTACATGTCTTCGTCATCAACAAGGAATCTAACAGGCACTTAGGATTGTGATGATGGCAACAGTTCATGAAACACCCCAGAGAATGACAAGTTTATTCAACTAATACTCCAACTGTACTTCCAGATTGATATGACCTAGGAAGAAAGCTTTCAAAGTAACCCTTTATGGAGAGTTCTAGTTCACAGAATGGATTATTATCCTGTTTGATTTTCACACTAACCTATTTGGCGATTGAAGCTCAGGATTAATGGACTTGTCCAGGATCATATAGTCAGAAAAGTATGAAGATTGCCCTTACAGTCAGTGTTTCAGATTCCAAATTAGAGCTTGTTACAGACTCTGCCTTTGGTACTTACAGTGACCATGTTTCAGCTGGACACTAATTTAATATTCTACCCTCACCTATTTTCTGCATGTGTGACATTCACCCAAAGGAGTTGAATTCCTACAAGCACTCATTCACTGATTCTCCTTTTCAACAACCATCTATTAGGCACTTTTTTCCATTCCAGGCACTGTACTAAGTGGTAGGACACAATGCTAAATAGCACTGTCATGATCCTTGTTCTCTCGGGACTTAAAATTCCACGGTAGACTAAGGAGTGGGATACTGGAAATTTAAAATTCAGATTCTGCCCTATACTGTAGAGGTGGTGGCAGCAGTTCCACTTGAATCCATTGCAAAGGAGAGAAAGTTAATGGACCACCACCTAAACGGGTTTTGGCTGCCATCCTGGGTCTAGGACCTAGAAACCATGGCACTGTCATTTCAACTCCTCAGCAAGTTGCTTTGAAGTATTTGTGTAATGGGCATTGTGTGTATGCATTTGTGTGTGTTTACCATATTAAACTGATTTATTAAAAATGCATACACAACTCAGATTCTTGTTTAAATTTTATAATAGAGATGTGGGGTACAAGTGAGGATTAACTATATAGGTAGGCTGCATGTGGGTGAAGTTTAGGCTTCCAACTGGTCCTCCTTCCCCTGGGAGTAGAATTTGTACCCTTTGTGTTGTCATGTGTCCCTCACCCTCCTCCCTCCCTCCCTCCCTTCCTCCCTTTCTCCATCCCTCCTTCCTTTTCCCCCTCCTTAGTGCCTAGTGGCTGCTGATCTCTCCCTAGTGTTCGTGTGATTATTGCTGAGGGCCTACTTGTGAGTGAGAACATGAGGTATTCAGTTCTTTGTTTCTATGATAGATCACTTAGGATTAGGGTCTCCAACTCCATCCAATTTGTTGTGAAGTCTATACCTTTGTTCTTCTTTATGGCTGCATAATACTCCATTGCATATATGTGTCATATTTTCTTTATCTAGTCCATTTTGATGGGCAGTAGGGTTGGTTCCATGTTTTTGCTATTGTGAATGGTGCAACAATAAATATGTGTGTGCAAGTGTCTTTTTAGTAGAATAATTTATTTTCCTCTGGGTTCCCAGAAGAGGAATTGCTGGATCATGTGGAAGGACAATTTTTGGTTCTTTTAGGAATCAATGCACTGTTTTCCATAGAGGTGGAACTATTTTGCACTCCCATCAACAATATAGAAGTATTCCCTTTTTACCACATCTGCACCAGCATCTGATGTTTTTTGACTTATTAAAGGTGTCCATCCTTAACGGAGTTAGGTGATATCTCATTGCAGTTTTGATTTGCATTTCTCTGATGATTGATGAGGTCGAGCATTTTTTCATGTGTCTGTTGGCTACTTGTATGTCTTCGACTGAGAAGTGTCTGTTCATGTTCTTTGCCCACTTTTTAATGGAGCTATTTGGTTTTTTTTTCTTTCACTTCATTTGAGTTCCTTGTAGATCCTGGATATTAGGACTTTGTCAGACACATTTGCAAATATTTTTTTTCCATAATGTGGGTTGCCTCTTTACACTCCTAATGGTCTCTTTTGCTGTGCAAAAGCTTTTGAGTTTGATGAAAATTTATCTATCTTAGCTTTTCACTTGTCTATCTTAGCTTTCACTAGGCTATGTTAGCTTTTATGGCATTTGCTTTTGGGAACTTGGTCAATAATTCAATGCAAACTCTGATGTGCATAAGGGTGTTTCCTAAGTTTTCTTCTAGGATTCTTTTTTTTTTTTTTGAGTTGGAGTCTCACTCTGTCACCCAGACTGGAGTGCAGTGGCCGCTCCCAGCCACCGCAGCCTTGACTTGCTGGGCTCTGGCGATCCTTCCGCCTCGGCCTTCCAAGTAGCTGGAACTACAGGCACACGCTACCACACCCGGCTAATTTTTGACTTATTGTAGAGATGAGGTCTCACCAAGTTGCCTGGGCAGGTCTCGCACCCGCGGGCTCAGGCAATCCACTCACCTCAGCCTCCCAAAGCGCAGGATTACAGACTGAGCCACCGAGCCTGGCTTCTTCTAGGATTCTTATAGTTTGAGGTTTTAAGTTTAGGTCTTTGATCCATTTAGAGTTTATTTTTTGTATATGGCAATAGGTTGGTGTCCTATTTCATTTTTCCGCATGTGGTCAGCCAGTTTTCCCAGTACCACTTGCTAAATAAGGTCTCCTTTCCCCAGTGATTGCTACTGTGATTTTGTCAAAGATGAGTTGGTTGAGAGATTGTGTTTTTGCTTCTGAAATTTCTGACCTCTTCCATTGGTCTGTGTATCTATTCCTGAATGAATACCAGGCTGTTTTAGTTACTGTAGCCTTGTAATAAATTTTAAAATCTGATAGTGTGATATTCTCTGCTTTGTTTCTTTTGCTGAGGATTTTTTTGGCTATTTGTGCTCTTTTCTGTTTCCATATGAATTTCTGTATTGTCATATTCAGGTCTGGGAAGACAGATGTTGGTATGGGTATTGCATTAAATATGTAGATTGTCTTTGGTAGTATGGGCATCTTGACAGTATTGGTCCTTCCAATCCATAAGCAAGGAATATTTTTCCATTTGTTTGTGTCATCTATGATTTCTTTGAGCAGTGTTTTATAGTTCTTGTAAAGGTCTTTAACTTCTTTGGTTAGCTGGATGCCAAGGTTTATCATTTTTTGTGTGGCTATTGTGAATGGGATTGTGTTTTTTATTTGATTCTCTGCCTTCCTGTTGCTGTTATATAAAAGTGCAACTTTTTTTTTGGCACATTGATTTTTTTTTTTCCCCAAAACTTTACCAAAGTCGTTTATCAGTGTGAGGAGATTTTGGTGAACTCCCTTGGGTTCTTGAGGGATAGAATTATATTGTTCACAAAGAAGGCTAACTTAACTTCTTTTCCTGTTTGGATATCCCTGATTTCCTTTTCTTGTCTGATTGCTCTGGTGAGGACTTCCAGCACTATTTTAAACAGGAGGGGTGAGAGTGGGCATCCTTGTCTTCTTCCAGTTCTCAGGGAGATTGCTTCCAATTTTTGCCTATTGAGCAAAATGTTGGCTGTGGGTGTATCATAGATTGCGCTTTCTATTTTGAGGAATATTCCTTCTATGCCTAGGTGTTCAAGGGTTTTTATCAGGAAGAATTCTGGATTTTTTCAAATGTCCTTTCTGCATCTATTGATATAATCATGTTGTTTTTACATCTGTTAATGTATTAAGTTACATTTATGGTCTTATGAATGTTGAACAAGCCCTGCATCCCATGAATGAAGCCCACCTGATTATGGTGGATGATCCTTGAGATGTGTTGTTAAATCTAATTTGCTGGAATCTTATAAATAATTTTTGCATCAATGTTCATCAAGGAGATTGGTCTGTAATTCTCTTTCCTTGTTTGGTCTTTGTCAGGTCTGGTATTATTCTGATGTTAGCTTCACAAAATGATTTGGGAAGTATTCCATCTTTCTCAATTACCTGGAAAACTCTCAATAAGATTGTTGTCAAGTCCTCCTTGTATGTCTTGTAGAATTCAGTTGGGAAGCCATCTAGTCTGGGATTTTTTTGGTGGGGGGGAAGATTTCTTATGACTGAGTCATAAGATTTCATTATGATTTCTTGAAATGTCATTGGTCTGTTTAGAGTTTCAATTTCTTCTTGTTTCAACCATGGGAAGTTGTGTGATGTCAGAAACTCTTCTATTTCCTTTAGGTTTTCAAGTTTATTTGCATACAGGTATACATAGGAATTGCTGATAATCTTTTGAATTTCCTTTTTTTTTTTTGAGTTTGAGTCTCACTCTGTCACCCAGACTGGAGTGCAGTGGCCGCTCCCGGCCACCACAGCTCGACCTACTGGACTCCAGGGATCCTTCCGCCTCAGCCTTCCAAGTAGCCGGAATTACAGGCATGCACTACCACGCCCAGCTGATTTTTTGATTTATTGTAGAGATGAGGTCTCGCTGCCCAGGTGGGTCTCGAACCCGTGGGCTCAGGCAATCCACTCACATCAGGCTCCAAAAGGCGTGGGATTACAGGCTGAGCCACTGAGCTGGTATTTGAATTTCTTTAGGGTCAGTTGTGACTCACCTTTTGTGTTTCTAATTGTGTTTATTTGAACTTTCGCTCTCTCTTTGTTTTAGTTAAGCTGGCCAGGTAACTGTCAATCTTATTTATTGTTTCAAAGAATTATACTTTGGTCTTGTTGATTTTTTTCTGTGATATTTTTGTCTTCTGTGTCCTGTAATTGTGGTTTTATCTTGGTGATCTGGATTCTTTTACTGAAGTTAAGATTTGTATTATCTTGTCTTTCCAGATAGGCTGTCTACTTGTGAGCTTTCTGTTTTACTGATGTATGTGTTCAGTGCTATGCATTTTTCTCTTAACTCTGTTTTCATGACATCCCAGAGATTCTGATAAGATGTGTCTTTGTGTTCATTTGTTTCCAAGAATCATTTTATATTGGTCTTTATTTCTGTGTTGACCCAGAAGTCGTTCAGCAGAATGCTGTTTAGTGTTCATGTCTTTGAAAGTTTTGGGGGATCTTGTTGGTGGTGATATTTATTTTTATTCCACTATGATCTGAAAAGATGCTTGTTATTATTTTGATCTTTTGGAATTTGTTTATGCTTGATTTATATCCAAGAATGTGATCAGTCTTGGAGTGTGTTCCACGTGCTGACAAGTATAATGTATATTCTGTAGCTGTTGGGCAGTGTGTTCTGTGGATGTCTATTAAGTCCATTTTGTTGAGTGTTGAGTTTAGGTCCTGGAACTTTTTATTTTTTTCTTGTTTGTTTTTTGCCTTGATGATCTATCTAAAGCTGTTTGTGGAGTATTTTTGTTCTCCAGTTATGATTGTGTGAGAGCAGTAGAGTAGCAGTTGTTTTATAAAACCTGGTGCTCCTTTGTTGAATGCATATGTTTAGGATGGATATTTCTTGCTGGTGGATTGAGCCATTCATCATTACGTAGTGTCCTTCTGTGTCTTTTTTAACTTTTGATGGCCTGAAGTCTGCTTTGTCTGATATCAGAATAGCTACCCTGCCTTCTTCTGTTTTCTGTTCACCTGAAAGATCATTGCCAGCCTTCAGTTTTGAGTCTGTGGGTGTTCCTTGCAGTGATATGAGTTTACTGGAGGCAGCAGGTTGTTGGGTCATGCTTTTTTATCTAGTTTGCCACTCAATGTCTCTTCAGTGGTACACTTAATCCATTCATGCTCAAGCTAATTATTGAAATGTGAGAGTTTATCCCTGCCATGAGACTCTTAGGAGGTTGCTTTGTTTCCCTTTAACTTTATATTTATATATGTGTATGTTTTCATTTTTGTGGGTGTTCTGTAAGCTCTGTTCACTCTGTTTGCCTGTACTTTTGCTATGGGCATGATTGTTCTTTCTTTCTTTCTTTTTTCTGTGTTAAAAATCTTCTTGGCTGGGTTCAGTGGCTCAGCCTGTAATCCCAGCACTTTGGGAGGCTGAGGCGAGTAGATTGCCTGAGCCCACGGGTTTGAGACCCACCCGGGCAACTTGGTGAGACCTCATCTCTACAATAAATAAAAAATCAGCTGGGTGTGGTAGCGTGCGCCTGTAGTTCTGGCTACTTGGAAGGCTGAGGCAGAAGGATTGCTAGAGCCCAGCAGGTCAAGGCTGTGGTGGCTGGGAGTGTGCCACTGCACTGGGAGTTGAGTGGAACTCCAACTTAAAAAAAAAAAATCTTCTAAAGCATCTCCTGAAGGGCTGGTCTGCAGGCAGAACATTCTCTGAGGGATTGGATGTTTGTAAAGAATTTCAATTCTCCATTGCTGATAAGGCTTAACTTGGTGGGATAGGAAATTCTTGGTTGGAATTGCTTATCTTTAAGAATGTTAAAATTTTGATTGCAGTCTCTTCTGGCTTGTAGTGTTTCTGCAGATAAGTCTGGAGTAATTCTGATGGGTGTTCTCTGGAAGATAATTTGACCTTTCTCTCTCACTGCCTTTAGGATTTTTTCTTTCATGCTTTATGGAGGTGGATTACTGTGTGTCTAGGAGTTGGTTTTCTCATGTGATACCTTACAGGGATTTTTTGAATTTATTGTGCTTGAATGACACATCTCTGGTCAGATGAAGAAAGTTTTCTTGGGTGATCTCATGGAATGCTTGTTTCATGGTGTTCTGTTTCCCTTTCTGCTTCAGGGATACTAACCATGCATAGATTTGACATTTTGACATAGTCTCACATCCTTTTGAGTTTTTTTCTATGTTTTTAACAGATTGAGTTAATTCTGTATTTTGATCTTCAAGCTCAGAGATTCTTTCCTCTACTCGGTCGATTCTGCTCCCTTTTCTCATTAGTTTGTTATTTATTTTTAGGATGGAGTTCTTTATTTCCATTATTTCAGAACAGGTTTTTTTGAAAATTGTCCAACTCAGCTTTTACTTCCTGTATAATTTCATTGAACATTACTTCTTGTTTCTCTTGGCTCCTGTTCATTTTTGCCATCCAATCTCAGATTTCTGTGGCTGTCATCTGGGATAGCTCATTCTGAGGGGTTTCCATTGTTTGTGCTCTGATGACTGTTCTTTCAGGTGCTGTCTCTTTAGTACTCTAAGGGTTGCCTGTATTTTTATGTTGATTTTTCCTCATTTGTGACAGGTCTCTTTTCCTTCTCTATAACTGTTACTCATAAGAAAGGGAAAAACATTCACTTCTGCTTGCTCTTCTTTGTGGCAGGTTATTGTAATTACAGGCTTTCTCTCCTGCTGCTAAACTAGTCAAACCAATTTTCAGCCTCTGTTGCATGTCCCAATGCCTAGAAGGGGGCAAACTAACTTGTCTTAGAATCACTCACCTCACTACTTCACCAGGTGGGACTTGGTTGCTGTACAAACCTGGTACATGGTGGGGAATAGGGTGCACAGATTCCCATGCCTGTCATGGCCTAAAGGTGAAAGAATGCATGATAAGATCAATTCAGATAGTTAGAATATAGATTGTGACTTTTTTGTGGTCTGGTTTTTTTTTGGGGGGGGCTATGTAAATGCTACCATTGCTTTGTGTTTTCTCTGTATACAAACAGACGCTTGCTAGGTATATCAGCAAGAGAGGTATAGGTCTGTTTTCCACTAGTTGTTGGAGGCAGACTTGCCAGTCAGATTCACTCTGTGGATGTTTTATTCCTTGTCTGGAAACCAGCCACCACAGTGGTGGCCAGCAGTATGGTTTTGTTCCCAATCTCACTTGGGCTCTGATTGCCCTCCACTGTGTCCTGACCAAAACTTTTTCCACATGGGACCAATGACTTGTGCACAGTTGAGAGGAGTGAACAGACTCAAAATGTCTTAGACTCACTCACCCCTTCCTTTACTGAGCAGAGCTTCTGACTTTGTCCAAGTCTGAACCAGGATGGGGAGTGAGGCACCTGGAATTCTATGTCAACCATTGTTTTCTGGTCTCTGTGTGTGCTCAAAGAGACCTCTGCTGAGTGTAAGGTATATTGCCTTACACTGGGTCTCCACTCTCTGTCTTGCTATGCAAGAGAGTGACCATCTTGGATCTCCCCCTCCACAACTTAGATTCTGCTATAACAAGTGTTAAGATAGGAAATGTATCAGGAACTCTGGGAGTATGTAGCAATAGTCAGTGTGTATTTACTACTTACTGCATGCAAAGTTCTATTCAAGGTGCTTCATATACATTAGCTTATGTAATATTCAGAATGACCATATAAGATAAAAACTATTGTTACGCACATATTGCTTACAGATATTCAAATAATAGAGAGGCCAAGCAGTTCCCCCAGGGATCTCTCACTCCAGGTATATATCCTAACTACTGCATTATAGAAGAAATGACTAAGTTGAAACTGAGAGGTTGGGAAATTCTCTGAGAAAGTGCCATATAAGTTATGGCTATTTTCTTATCTATAAAACAGGAACAATGTAAGTTTCTACCCTCAAAATGTTGATCCAAACAATAAGCAAGATAATATATGTAAAGTCATAACAATACACCTGGTTGTTGTAAGTACTCAATAAATTTAGCAATTATTAGTATTTATATCATGATTATTAATATACTGAGACAAGGAAGTTGATTTAGTCAAGCAAAATGAAATGAGGTGGTAAAGAGTATTCTGAAAAGAAAATGACATTGGTAAAGGCCTAGAGGTAAAGGAATGCATGATGAGATCAAATTCAGATAGTTAGAATATAGATTATGACTTTTTTGTGGTCTGTGTTTTTTGGGGGAGGGATATATAAATGCTATTGTCTTTGCCACTGGGTAGTGGCTGCCTAATAGCAAAAGCTAGAAAAGGTTTTCAGTTTAGAATTGCCAGTGAATTGATATAAGTTTAGTGTCTGCCTATGAAGGTGATAATGGTGATCATGATGATTAACTGAATGTATAGTTGATTTAGCATCTTTGCAAGCATTTTATCATCTCCATCTACAAAAAGATACTTGTTATTAACAGCAATATCAAATTGAGTCATAAAATGGTTTGACTATAACTGAATTTTTCTTTATTTTATTTTAAGTATGTGGAGGTACACGTCAGGTTAGGTACATAAATGGCCTTTCTGAATGACTGTGCTTGAAAAATACTTACAGAGGACAGAGAATAGATGGATAGAATGAATAAAAATTAAGAAAAACAAGGGCAGGAACTTTTCTTATACACAATGCTGCTCCACTCTGACCATGATGGTGACGCTCTTGACTCCGAACAATAATCATGAGGTTGAAGCTCTTTATAGTTATGACATTGTTAATGGGTAGACTTGTTTAAAAGCTACCACAGTTTTCCAATTTTAAATGGTTGATTGATCACATGTTTATTTCCACTTCTCTATAGACTTCATTAAATGGCAGGACTAGCATAAGCACACAAAAACAAGAGATTGTTAGAGGAGATGATGACAGATGAGTCATGTCAAAAAAGTTGGAAAACAGCACATGGTAAGGGACTGTGTTTGACAGAAATTGTTGACAGCTAAGTGTTTGGAGGAAGGGGGTGGAAAGCCAGAAAGGGATAATATACTACTCATTTTATATACACCAAGAGTCAGAAATGGGTACTTCCGAAAGTAAGAATAGAGGTATAAGTCCAGTGCTAAGATGCGTGACTTTAAATGAAGTTATGAGACCAGCTATGGTTTGAATTTGATTTGTTTGTGCCTACCAACATTTGTGTCAAATTTGATCTTTAATGTGTTGATGTTGGGAGGAAGGATCGAATGGGAGGTGGGAGGTGTTTGAGTCAATCAGGCTGTGCCCTTGTAGATGGTTTGGTGCTGTTCTCAAAGTAGTGAGCTCTCCTTCACTAATCCAGTGAGACTGGATTAGTTCTTGTAGAAATTGATTCTTTTGTGAGTAGGGGTTATTATAAAGCCAAGAAGCTCTTTTGGTTTTGCCTCTTGGCATGCGTCTAATTTCCCTTGATCTTCTCCACCATAATTTGACACAGGGTCATTCTCTTGAACTCTCCAACTTGCAGAACCATGAGATAAATACACCTTTTTTTCTTCATAAATTACCTAGTCTTGGGTATTCTGTCATAGCAACACAAAATGAACTAATACAAGACCTTTTATATTTCCTCCTCCACCCAAGCTGAAGCCTGCAGCTTTACTTTCAAGAGAAGGTGTGTCTCAGAGGATCAGCTAACTATATTACTAGGTAAAGCAGAGGGAGAGTATGTGTTGCATGGAAACAGGGTGATTAAGTGAAAGTTTTACATTAAAATAAATCACACCTCCTTTTTTACCTTGTTCACCTCTCAGAGCACCGGGAGTCTCTCTTTTCTCATACAGAAAACAAGGGAAATAATTTTTCTCAGAGAAAATTGACACAATCAAGAGAAAAGTTTTACAAGAATAGACATCTGAGATTTCCCCATAACACTGGCAGTCTGGAAAATACCTTTTACACAGTTTCCCTTTCTAAAACCCACTACTTGACAAACCTCACTCATGTACACAGATGTATTCCAACCAGCCCTTTATTTTGTTGATGAAATTGAATGGACCCAAAGATTATCTGATGTTTCAGACAAGATTTTAATATATAAGACAGTGACCAAAGCAAACATGAAGGAAAAAAAAGAAGCCAGAGGACAAAGAGACCATATAAGGAGTTGAAGGAATTTCAAAGAAGCTATATATTTTTTTAATCTAAAGAGAGATAGGAGAAAATAGTACACACATGGAATGCAACCAGAGTGGTTTATGTACTGCTTAAGGATGAAGAAGCAATATTGGAAATTAAAATATGTGGAAGTAGATATTAAAAATTCAGTATAAGGATGGATTAGATACTTGAGCAAATTTTCCAGGAGAAAAACCAAAAAGTCAAATGCATAAAAATACGGGAGGAAGGAACAAGAAAATTAAATGATTCTAGAAGTCTAATATTAAGCAAAGTTACTGCAGCTACAACAAAGAAAATGATGAGAAAGAAATATTTAAGAAATAATAAAGGAAAATTTCCTAGAACCAAAGGATAATACTTTATAGTTCTAAAATTAGTCTTACTAGGTAAAATTCTCCATCATGTAAAGAGAGGTATAAGAATACAAAATGTACAACACATTTTTAATTTATTTTATTTTTATTTTTTGAATTGGAGTCTCACTGTGTCACCCAGACTGGAGTGCAGTGGCTGCTCCTGGCCACTGCAGCCTTGACCTGTTGGGCTCCAGCGATCCTTTCGCCTCAGCCTACCAAGTAGCTGGAACTACAGGCGTGCGCTACCACACCCGGCTAATTTTTTTGATTTATTGTAGAGATGAGGTCTCACTAAGTTGCCCAGGAGGGTCTTTAACCCACGGGGTCAGGCAATCCACTCACCTCAGCCTCCCAAAGCGCGGAAGCCCGGCTTAGCACATTTTTAAAATGAAATTCAGAACAGCAGAGATAAAGAGCAAATCCTAACTGATTCCAGAGAGAAACATTCAAATGAAGAGGCTACATAGTCACATATTAAGAAAGAAGAAGGGATAGAAGTGACTCTAGTCTATCCAACACCAACCATGGAAATTCCATGACAATGAGCAGCATCTTCAAAATTCTGAGGGAAAATGATTTTCAACCTAGAAGTCTATACTCACCAAAGTTGTCAGCCAACTGTCAAGATGGAATTAAAATACATCCAATCAAACAAAGTTTCAGAAACTTAGTTTCTCAGTACCATTTCTTAGGGAGCTATTGGAGAATACAATTCACTAAGGGAATGAAGAAAGGATGAAGAAGAACTTGGGGCAGCTAAAAGTTATCCAAATACAGAGAAATAAAAAGACTTCTTAGAAGGACAGCAAATAAAATCTTAGTATAACTGCTGTGCAGTGTCCTGGAAAAACATCATTCAGCTTGGAACAGGCGAAAGGAGGTGCAAGTCAAACAATGTAATCCCATCGTGTGTATGGAAGTCCATCAGCACTGCTAAGAGCAAACGCAGCTCACCTTGGAATAAGCAGCAATTTACAGAGAGATTGTGAATAGGCCAAATTGTGCTAATGGCTAATTTGAATATTCTTTAAAGGAAAAAAGTAAAAAGCATGATATCTATGACGAGCAGCTTTTTTTCTCAGATAGAAGTTGTTTATTTTTCCCACTAAAAGAACATATGGAGTGCTAATCAGATAATTTAGAAAAGTTGTATTTTATCTCTAATATTGAATTATTTTCAAGCAATGCTGCAGTACTTCCAAGATGCCACCACCATCACAATCTTCCAGAAAGATTAAAAAGATTGTGGTAAGTAACTACTCGCTTTCAAATGGTGTGCTTACATAATGAACTCAAATCCAACTCCAAGCATTACAACTCTGTTGTAGTTGGTGTTGCTGTCATTGAGGGAGGATCTTAGTGTCTTTATTCTATGAGCAATTTGTTGATGCTTTAGAGTTAGAACTTTCTTTTTGGACATGAGTGTGTTAGTTTGCAGCATGAATGTACCATGAATCAAACCCAGTACTCCACATAAAGGGCTATCACTGAGACTCTACACAAAGGGACACTCAAAGAAACAGGTACAGCAAACAAGACTTTGAAGTTTTACTTTCCTTTTTCAAATAGGAAGAAACCCAATTCATAACTCACCCCACATATCTCAATCATCTCTTCTCTTTCTCCTAACTGCAACTCTGGAAGTTTGCAAGTGCCACCCCTACAAAATTCTCTCCAGAATGCAGATCATGAAGTTTCTCTATGTCATTTCTTATTTACCCTTTTTCCTCGACTCTGTAATGTAGATCAACTTAATTCCCTGCCCGGCATTCCTATAACAAAGGAGAGCATAGTAACTGTCTCATCAAGGAAGTATTTTCTTTTATTTTTCTCTCTTTTGGAATTCCATCACTTTTTATTCATTTTTTTCATGTAACTGTCAAAGACAGAACATATCTTAGAAAACAAGGGGGAAATTTGGTTGAGCCTAAAAAGACAGAATTATTTTTGATAATGAGGGAAGTATACATGCAAGCTGAGAAAATCTGTACATTAATAAGTCCTGTTGTTGACAGAAAGGGAAAAGTTTTCATTAAAGGTTCGAGAAGTGCTATAATTTTCACATCAGCTCATGCATGGAGAACCATCTAACTGCCTGGCTCTAACACTGTCAGCAAGGCTACCCATTGTTCTATTTTCTGCAGCCTGAAACAATTGAAGAAAGCTCTTTACATCCAGAAAATATACTGATTGAAACATCATCTTTGGGAAGTCTGTTCCACAGACACTAATTGATATTGTTTGAAGAAGTGTAAGTGTCTGTCATGAAAACCATTTTAACGGCCGACTTGTTTTCGTCTTTAGTTTCCTTAACTTGGCAGAGTGTTAACTTTCCCCTTAGAAAACCTCCTATTTTGATTTATGAATGTTTTCAAATTTTTAAGATTCTCCAAACCGTTGTTTCACCTGTAAGTAGAGAGATAGCTTGTTTGGCTAACTGCCTTGCATGACTCTGTGCCAGGCAATGAATAATGCCATGTTCAATATTCTAAATTTGTGTTCCAAATTCTGAATTTCCAATGAGCTGCATGGAACTCTACTGATAAGTGACTGATTTTCCCTGCAAGGATTGTCTTATTTTAAACTTCAAATTTAGTTGCCTTACTTTAAGTAAGGCAATTTTGAATGGATTTTAAAGTGAGGCTGGAGACTATTCATACCCTTCTAAACCTAGAAGGTGGAGGAAGTGAGTTAGCGATGGAGGACATCTTATCTAAGAGGACTGTAAGGTTTTAACAGCAGCACACAGGGAGCTCTCTTTCTTTCAAAATGGTGCTAGTCAACCTTTAATAGAAATCTCAGATACAAAGTATTACTGAAGTTGCTGGTATTCACCCCAAAAGATTTCTGTATGTTAAAAAATTATAAACATGGACAACCCCCTCAGGTCCCTTCCCACTGTGGGAGCTTTTCTGTCCTCCCAATAAATCCTGCTTTCTCAAAAAAAAAAAATTATAAACATGCCGGTATACGTACAATTGGAGCTGAGGAAGCAATAATAAATAATGTGAGTGACCAGATATTTCTTAGGCACTAAAGTTGGTTGGCTTAAAATTCTAAAATTTGGATGAACTTAAATGTTTTTCACTCATTTTTGTCTTTCTCGACATTTTTTTCTAGACTGTATTATAAGTACCAGTCTTTCCAGCAAAAGAGGGAAGGAGGGATTGCCAATGGTTGCCTCTCAGAGAATTTCTGTGAGTATTCCAAACTAATTTTGTCAACTTGGACATCATTATTTTTTCTCTTCTTTTTTATCTCCAAGATGCATGTCAGCCAAGACTGTACCTGACTGGACTGGGATTTGCATAGATTATCCAGCTCATTTAGATAGTGTAGGTGGTTTGAGTACAAGTGCTTAGATAATTCACACAGCTGTCTAGACTGACCTGGGTTGACCAGATTACTACACATTCTCCATGTCTCTTTTGCTTTGTAAACCTGTCAAGAACTTAAAACCAACAGCCAAGACTTTCTTTTTCTTAATTTATGTTTAAAATTTATTCAATACCATTAGTCATGTACTACATATTTGGGCTTAAAGGTATAAAAGACTATTTTAAAAATTGGATTTAAGAACTGCTGCTATGGGAGAAATGAGCATGTGAATTTCTTTTCTGAAAAAGAAAGATTCAGTCCCTTTGTGGCTAGAATTGTGATTAAGCCGGCAGGATTCTGCTGTTGTTTGTGATCATAGCACACTGGTAAGTGCTATTCATATATTATCAGAGGGATAAAACAAAACTGCTGATAGTTTCCAAGAGATATTGGGCTAGGAGAAAAATATTAGCAGTCAAATAGTGCCTGATGGAGTTAGATCAGACAAGTGTACTCATGCTGGCACGCACATTAAGGGAAGAGACCACTTGATATGCTTTTTCCCCAAGCTAATTGGGTGGATAAATATTGCTCCCTCTGGTGAGGGAAAGAAAAAGTTATAAAGACAAAAGTGGGCAGGAGACCATTTCACATTTTGTTCTGACTTTGAAAGTGGAGAATGTGTAGAACACTCATAAACACAGACACAAAGCTGGCCATGAACTCACTGAATGGGGGTCGCAGTGACTGGTTTTCCTTTTTGTTATACTCCTTATTTTGAGGGCTATTTTGTATAAAATGCAGACCCAAGAAATCTAAGAGTGAGTTGTTCACTATAAAAAAGAGAAATTTGTATTAACATCTCCTTTGCCCGCTCCCATAATGGGAATGACTCACTGAGGGGAATTATGTTTTTCTGCAAACATGTAGGGAAGTACTTTATATGATGGAGCTGGAAGTAGTGACACCGAGGAAAAAAATCCATATTTTCACAGCCTGGGGATGGTATGGCAAAGGCCTATGGCATAAAGAGCCTCACATGGAGAATGGGTATGAGATAGCCAGTCAGGGGTGGAGGGACAGGTTTCTGAGAGCACTTGGAATGATAGTGACAGAGACTGACAGCACTGGCAAATGCTTAACTAGGTGAAGTGGACTAAGATGCAAGGACTGCAACTATGGACAAAAGAAGCTGCTCTCTCCACGTTGTCTGGCAGCACTTTTATGTGGTACAGAATAGAGGAATGAAGAGTCCCCCAATGACTAAGATTGAAATCCTCATCAGTCAAGAGATTGGGGCTTGGAAAAAATACAATATGATTCAGAGCAATTTTTTGAAAGTGACATTTTTAAACCCTGCTGTTTGAGTCTTAAATTCTTTTGTGTTTTGAAGGAGAGATCTATAAAGTACCTAGCTCAGGGTATGGCTTATGACAAGTATTCCTTTATTTCTTTAAAAAAATTTCTTTAGAAAATTCCTTTCTTTATTGAGTACCTACCCTGTGTCAGACCCTGTGCTAGACGTTGGGCATGGTGAGACATAAGTAACTCACATTAGCAACTCCTTTTAACAAGATGCAACCCCTGTGCTCATGGAGCTTCCTTCAATCAACGAGACTTACTCATTTAGTTACATGAGGGGAGCCAGCCTTAAGGACAAAGCTGTTTTGCAGAGGAGGTCAAAGCCAAGGTAGATGCAGGAAGGTGGAGTCAGAGACCCGATGACACCATGAAAGTATGGTTTGAATCCCATTGGAAGTCTTGCCTTTGGACTTTCAGCTACGGGAGGAAAGAAGTTACCCTACATACACACATGCACACATACTCTCTCTCTCACTTTTTCTTTTTCACTAAGTCAGTTAGACAATTCTGACATTCAAAACCCAAGGATTCCTTACTAAAACACCCAGAAAAACAAGAGAATGGCCACATGTGTATCATATTTAGGATGGTAAATTAGAGAAATAAGTGATGAATCACAGGAAATTTAAGCATTTTTCCATAGCCTAAAAATAAGGAAGGGAAGATACTCAAAGAAAAGAGGCTCAGTGCCTTGCACATAATCAGTGTGCAATAAACAGTAGTTTTATTGAATAGGGTTACATTAAAATTTACTGGTCTGATGATTAGTAAAGAGGAGGATTTTAACAAAGATGGGGTGATGGCTACAGGAAACTCTCTATTTTTAAACATTCATAGAAAAGAGTGAAGGAGGCCCCCATAGCCCAGAAGGAAAATGACATGGCAGAACAGCCCTGTAAGAATTCTATTATGTTGTAGACCAAAGCTCTAAGATGCTGAGGTTTGTGAAAACTGCTAAGAATCATAAAAAGGAGTTTAAAAAAGTTACAGAATAAGCTCTCCTAACTGACCTCTGCCTAATGACATGCCAGATTAACTGACACTCTTTATTCTGTTTTTAAAACTTCCTGGCTGAAGACCTTAGCCCACTGAAGGCACGTGATAGAGTCCAGGGCTCTTTCTAGCATGCCTGTGCATCTGGGCAAATCTGCAGCTGGAGCTGCATGCAACTCCAGATTCCCACATTGCTTCTTCCGGGTTTATGCCAGTTTTATATGCTGTACTAGTTTAGTGTTATGCAAACCCATGAGGTGATGGAAAAAGAAGTTTTTAATTCTAAGTTAATTCTAAATCAAATGTTTTAGACTGTAAAAATAATTTGCAAAAATAATAAAACAAATATTAAAAATGAAAAATGGTAAAATAATTCACTTCATATCATGATCAAAAGAGATTGGGAGAATTATAAAAATCTAGAAGATTTGTTTACTTAGATCCTCTTGCTACTGTTCTCAATTTTTATTTCACTTTAAGGAACCCAAAATAGAAGATTGTAACCTGTTTCAGAGCTATGGTATATGCAGAAGAGTAGTGTAGAACTCCCCAAACAAAGGATTCACTCACAAAGAACAGGTCTTCACATAAATAATGCACAAATGCATTATTTAAGAATATTTGCATCAAAGGAATGGTGAAACAATGTACATTTAGATAGCGGAAATGTAAAACACACACACACACACACACACACACACACACACACACACACACACACGTTTTCTCTTTTTTTTCTCACTCTCTCTTAACCCACCAACTACTATAGCTGGATTGCATTCAGGAGTTTCTATCATATGTTCAGAGGAAAAACAACAAAAAGGAGTAGGTCTTCTTTGTAGGACATTTTGTGTTATACTGACTGATGAAGTGGACAGAGAACTGTGCAACCCAATTTTTGTTCCATCTCTTCTGTCAGAAAGAGTGTTCTTTCTATCAGAAATAAAAGAACAATCCTAGTTAAGAGGGAATTTACAAACAATACAGGTGAAAAGAGTGCCAAGATGTTTAAAAGCTCAGTTGTTCTGTCTTTGACAAATTCATTCTAATAGTATCTATCAAGAGGAGTTATAGTTGAACTCTAAAGGATGATGAAAAATGGAAGAAATAATAGAGAACTATTTCTAAGTTTCCAAAAGGAAAGAATTTGGATTCAGTATGTTTAATTCAATGCCTTGGGAAACACTGAAATGGATTAGTAAATGCATTATTTATGAGCATTTAGAAAGAAAAATCAGTGATCACTTAGAAATCACATCAAAACAACCCTACCTCCTCCCTATTGTTGTTATTTTATAATATGCTCATGAAATCATAGAAAATAATCAGAAAACTCTTTAGCCATAGGGCTTTAAGCATATTTCTTATGATATTCTGGTGGACAAGAGGAGGAAATATGATAATATGTCTAGAAGGAGCTGACATTGATGGAAGGGCTGTATCCAGGGTAGAGAGACTAGAAGATGAATGCCAGACTAAAGGGAGGCCTACACTGGGGCAACTCCTCTTTGTCTTTTGTTCGCTGACTTCTTCATCAAATAGTACTGATCAAATTTTCAGGTGACAATAGACTAGAAGGAAGTTTTAATACAAAGGGTGATAGAATCAGAATCAAAGAGAACATGGCCAAATAGAATAATAGGCCGAGGTCTGTTAAGACTGAAATCTAACAAGATTAGATTTAATTGGACATAATTCATACAGTTATGGGGAGTTGAATTTGAAACTAATTTATTCAGGTTGGTTCAACAGGAAGTCTTGCAGCAGGCACAGAAGCACCATTTGGGGATCTTACTGTTGATAGTATACAACTGGCAATGTTTGCTTTATACAATATTGAAGTTATAAATCATTAGCCATCAGACACAGTACCTAGGGAAAGTGGTGAGTGTGTGTTAAATATTCTTAATTCTCATTCTGATTATTTCCAGAATATCCTACACAGAATGGAGAATGGCTATTGGGTAAGTCTGGGTAGCATGTGGATATTCAGAATGCTAGACTGATTTCCATTTGGCGATTCCCTGTCACCCACTGTGTAGTCTTGGTGGAATTACAAACCCTGCCACACTATGGGCATGTGACCCAAAATATGACTTTGGATCCTATCTGCTCTGTCTGGACTTTGAGCTTTAAGCAAAGTGGGATGCAAGAATAAATAAGAGCACAGATAAAACATTTTCTTTTCATTTTTGGTTCAACATGAGTTGTGCTGATGTTCTTATTTTTCTAAGTCTAGTTCTCTTGCCTTCCTATTGATTACTCACCTTTCTAAGGAAATTATTTCCTGCTAGAAGAAAGAAAATCTGGCAAAATACTATGGTATAACATGTTAGGGATATACTTGGGCCACTGTTTGTATACTAAAGCAAACCTCAAGCTGTTTTCTGAAGAAAATTCTGACTTTTTCTAAAGGTACCCTCAGAGCCACCTCAGGATTGCCTTTCTCAAAAAAATCATTTTGAAATACTTGTGCATTCCCATCAGTTATGTTGTGTGATATGAATGATACCTTTCTGTAGAGTACTGATATTTGCGAGCCGTTAGTATTTTCTTATAAATTAAATTGTTGTGTGATATGAATGATACCTTTTCTGTAGAGTACTGATATTTGCGAGCCGTTAGTATTTTCTTATAAATTAAATTGGCTCCAAAGCTTTCCTTACAACAAACTCATTCCCACTCTAACTAACTTAGCTGCAAATAGCCTTTCTTAAGTGGGAGAAAAAAAATCTTGGGTGACTGGTCATTAATGAAATTATTCACAATCTGATGTAGACTGATGGGAATCCCTCACGTGTGTCACTATGAGCGGACTCTTTCCAGAGCATAACAAAGTCATCAGTTCTCATTAAAAGGTTAACTGAGAAGTGAGTAATATTATCTTTAGAAATCTTCATTCCATCCTGAAATAAAGATTCCCAACCTAAGCTTGTGGCTATATAAATGGACTGTGGTACTTTAGCTTGCTACAGAATCACCTCTACTGACACACCCTTTAACATTTTGCTTTTTTTTTTTTAAGGACACATAAGAAAACAAAATACTAAATTCTTAATGCATGTGCTGTAAAATATTGCCAAGGACACTACCTGCCATGTTTTCAACAAGTTTTTTTTGAGTACCTTCTCTGTTTCAGATCCTGTCACCATCTTGGAATATTTAGTGAGGTCGAGGACAGACACAGTTGCTGAAATCATGGGACTCCCATTCTGGAGGGAGAGACAAACATTCACCAAGTAACACCAAAATTAGATGCATGATTACAAATGAATAATAAGTATGAAGAAAAGACATACACAGTGCTGTGAGTGCTTTGACAAGAGACTCTCTTCAGTCTAGGGAGGGCTTCTTTGGAATCTAAAGGATGACTTCATGGCTGAAGGATGGCGGAGGGCAAGCAGGCATAGGTCAGTACAGGGACTCCAGTCACACATTTGCCGGCTACATGGGAACTGTTGTTGTCTCGTCACCTTTCTTTAACTTCTATATCCAATTTGGATTCTGCATAGGTTATATTTTTTACATTGGGAAACCTGTCTGAGGAAGGAAGAGGTTTATCTTTGTTATATTTTGAACAGTTGAATAGTTTTTCTTATTTTTTTCCTAGGAACATTCACTTCCTAGTTTGAATTTAAATCTTTTTTTAATGGATATGTTTTGCAAATTTTGGTTATTATGACAATAAATTGATTCACTTCAAAAGCTGTTAATAGCAGATTGGCTATTCTGTTTTCTTTGTTAAGACTATTATAATAGGTAAAATGTCAGCAATAACCAAGAAAATTCCAAGGACAGGGGAAAATTATCCAGGAGTTTGGCAAAATGTGATATAACTTCTGATTCATTAAACATTTTTAAATTTAATTTCTGGTGAATAATTGTGAGATATTAATTCATTTCATATGAAAAACAAGAAGAGTAAGTTTAAGAATGATAACCTTTCTTTGGTTTTCAACTAATTTCATTCAATATTTCAAGTCTACATTTATTGATCTTCCACTATGAGCTAAGAATTGTTCTAAGTACTAGAAATAAAAAGAAGAATAAGACAGATTCCTCATCCAATGATGATGCTATAAGCCTGAATCGTCATGGTTGCAGTGAAGAAACATCAAAGCCAGAAAAAAAGTGGTGAAACTGAAGAGGGGCATGTTTCCTTTTTTTAAGCAGCATATTATAGAAAAGACTAAAGCAAACCCAAGAAAATGACAATGAAAGTGTACTTTTTACTTTTAGAAAGTATATTTTTCACTTTCAAAAGACAGTGGATGTGAGGTACATACAATAGTCAAACACATTACCAGATGGTAAAAATGCTATCACCATGGACTCTCAGTACAAAGTTGAGAGGGTCTATGAATTTTATTCCCTGAGAAGAGACTGTGTCAATATTACCAGCCAACAACTTTCTGCCTTAGCTAAGGGCTAGCTTGTCTTTGGGGCCAGAATGATTTCATTTACGTTCCAGCACTGCCAAATGATGACTGTGAAATGTTGGGTAAGCCATCTATTGAGTTTTAGTTTCCTCATCTGTAAATTGGGGATAATAATAATATCGAACACAGGGAGTTATTATGAGGATTATATACACTGACATTTGTGAAGTTTTTAGAATAATGTCTAGCACATAGTAAATACTGTTTGTGTGTATTATGTGTGTGTCTGTTGGTGCATGTATGTTTTGGGGTGAATAAAATAAACACAGCACATCAAAGGCTAAAATAAGCCCCTCTGTATCTCAGAAAAAGAACTAAGAGCAGGACAGGAGACACTCAGAGCTTGCACTAGCCTTTGTCTTTAGGCTTCTTTCACATAAGAATTCTAATTTACTGGAGAATGTTGTCAGCATGAGACACAGTCCTGGGCCACAAGTCTGCACACTTCTCTGCACCTGGCCCTTTGTTAGCAGAACCTTTCATCTCATCTTTATTGTTTGCTATGACCCCTGCCTTATCTTCAAAAAACAAACAAACATGCCATTTTTCTCTGGTATGACTGTCCTTGTCAATTTGCCACTGCTGAATGTGCCTTCTTTCTGAGATCTGGCCTCCTTTTTTTGACTGTGGCCATCTCTGTGGCACCCACAGCAGTGGCGGGGGGGGGGGGGGGGATGGGGGGGTGGAGTCTGCTCAGCAGTCCCTTGATCTCCCATCATTCAGATGAGATGTAGATTTTTGATTCCTGTGCTGTCAGTATGGTTGATCACAGCTCCTAATGGAAGACAAAAGAAAATCCGGAATTTTATATTGGGTGACCCACCACATTTCAGCTTCAACATCTTTAACACTGAGAAAGGAGGTAAGTACACAAGATTCTGGGATATGAACTTTGACACCCCAATCACTGTCATCACATCTTAGTTCTCTAATTATAAAAGATTAAAAAATATTTAATATGGTAAATCTTAAAAATTTCATCTGGTCTATAACGCTCCCTAGGTTAGAAACTCACACTAATTTAGAGTAACAACTGCAATTTCTTAAACACCTACATTGTGCCAACACCATTATAAGCACTTGACATAAATTAACCCCATTTCTATGCACATTTTATAGATGATGAGGATGCGGAAGCTTAGAGAACTTAAAATATTCTTCACACTCAAATAATTAGTAATTGGCAACTCAAGTATTAAAACAGGTCTACAATACTCCAGAATCCATGTTCTTTCTACTGTGACAAAATCTCTTCAAATCACTTTCACTTCTTTTCCTACAAGGGGGTAAAATAGATTCACTTCACAGCTTATTGTCCTCCATCATCTTTCAATTATCCAGGATCTATTTCTCAATTTCGGAATTATCCATGTCTCTTAGTGATCTTTCTCTTTCATATTATTTACTTGTTATATATTCAGTGGCTTATTAGTAAGTTTCCTGAGACATGGAATGTGAAAGAACTTAAGTTTGAAATCAGTGAACATTCTTACCCAAAATTATAAAATAGTTCTAATGTAAAAGAAGCCTAAAGGCAGGGTCTGAAATGCCAGAGTGCTGAGCATGTGAAAAGTGTTTTGAAACATGCTGTTTTTAGGAGCTTAATGTTTTCCTAAGATTTACACCTAGAGTTAGTAGTCTCCCCATTCTGGTAACTCCCCACCACTCTAGTCTTATTTTTCCTTTTAATTTGCATAGCAAGTTTTCTCCTAATCAACAATGAGCAGTAACATTTGTTCTAACATAATAGTAAGACATAAAATCATGAATTCTGCATTAATTGAAGCCAAATTAATAAAGTTTTACATATTCAGTTCCTATCTTATTTTTTTCTATTGTTCCTCGTTTTATTAGTTTTGTTTTTGGTGACTATTAACACTTTCATAACAAAGGAAGATTATTTAACAAATGACCTTCCCAAATGACAGAAATACCAGTAAAGAATATGCCTGTAAACAGTAATGGCTCACATTGGTCTTAACTTTATTGAAAGCATCATTGTGTTCCTTGGCATGAGGAAAAGTAATACTTTAAATCTTACAAATGCAATAATAAGAGGCTGTAGTGCTTCAGGAAATTGGAATCTGGAAGTCATAGGATGGGTCAAGAGACCAGTTCCTCCTCTAAGGAGCTTGGGTAGAAAGAAAAATAGCAGCATTGTGCTGGAGGTCTAATGAGACGCCACCACCAGGGGCTCTCCTGCTGAACTCCCAGGTAACCTACTGAATGCTTTGAAAAAACCTACACTTTTAGGTAATTCTACAGCTGTGAATTGGCAAATTGGCCAGCATCCTGAACAGCCTTGAATTTAAGGTTGAAAAAGGAGGAAAAAGGATATTTTATCAGGTCTTGTAAACTTATTTGGTTTTCCTCAGAGAGCAGACCATCACAAAACACCCATTTTGACTTTGAATATGTCTTACAACCTCCAGGAGACCATTGAATTCTTATCTATTTATATGCAGACAAATGTGTGATGTGTGTATGTGTGTGTGTGTGTGTGTGTGTGTGTGTGTGTGTGTGTATGTGTGGGGGTGGCCAGGTAAGTCTTTTTAAAGTGCAGAAGTTGAATGTTTTAGCTTATTTTGGGTCCTTGCAAAATGATTTAAAGTGGTTATACACAAGTGACATAAATTTATTGGCTTGCATTCCCAAGATGATTTTTTTTTTCAGAATAAAACAGCCTTACAAAAATTACCTGTGGGTTGCTACACTTCCCTCCCCCAACTTTGGTGTTGCTTTTTTGTTTGTGTATTTTGAGTTTAAGGGTTATCTATGACTCAATGGCAAGCTCCAGTTCAATCAATTTAGAAAGAACTTTTAGGGCTGAGTTATTTTTAAATGCCTGAAAATGAGGGAGCTGTAAATGGAAATCTAATCACAGCTTAACCTGTAGTCATGCAAACAGCCAACTATGAAATCAAATGAATTTCCAACCCTCTTAACCCATTAATGGTTACCGACTAGCTAACCCAAATGATGTTGCCCAAACATCATTTTTCAAAGAGCAGGAAGAGGGAAAGACACGTATCTGGCTGGGGAAGCTGTGGATAGGAAGGGAGTGGTGCTGCGGATGCAAAGAAGGAAATCTCTAGGATACAATAATTTCCTCATAGACACAAGCCCGCAAGCTTACATAAGCATGTATCTTCCTGTGTCACACATGGTGTGTGGTTTTTCACAAAGCCTTTCCCTAGTAAATATCAAGCAAAGGACTGCATTGTCCTTGTTCAGCCGCATCTGATTTTGAACACTTGACATTTCAGAGGTTTATACTCTGCAGTCCTTATGACTGGACTTGCTGAAAAGTACAATTCCAGGATTTCTTTGGGGTTTTGTGTCCATCTAAAAATACACAGCTTTGACTGACTTCTCCCCCACGGTTCTCCATTGCTGTTGTTCCTATTTTGTGCGTTTCCATGTCTATTTCCTTTCTCATTTTTCTTGCTTTGCCTCTTTCTCCTTTTTACATGCTACTTTGCAGGATACCCTGATTCTTTTCACATGCTCAGTTCAACTATTACTATTCCTATCTATTACAGTTCTATAAGCTGGGCCCACAAAGTATCCAGAAAGGCTACTTTGGAGAAAAATTGATTGTCTAAACATGTGAGGATTAAAATATGTGAGCAATGCGCACATAAGAAAGGAGATGTGTGTGTGTGTGTGTGTGTGTGTGTGTGTGTATGTGTGTGTCTCACAAAATGTCAATACATGTGGTTAATTAACTGATATGTGTTCATTTTCTTACTTCTGTTTTCGTGCTTAGGCCTCTTCAGAGAAACCAAGTATTCATACATTATGACAAACACACCATTTATTGCAAAATAATAGTTGAATTAAAATTCTCTACTTGGTAAAATTATCAAGCCTCCTTTCTTACCTCCTGAGTTGCCATCCCAATGAATCTGAATCTAGACCAAGGTAAAAACCTACATGAATAAGGAAAATCCAGTCTGGCATTCAATAAAAGCCATGCTTGACTGTTTCATCTCTCAGTAAAAAAAGGCAAGCTTATTAAAGTGTTGCTTTGGCGCCAAATGGTAATTACCCCCAAATGATTTCGTGGGGTTGGACCAAGCCTCTTTTATGAACATTTACCTCCAATGTCAGAGTGTGAGTGAGAGCAAAACGGTCTCTCTTTTCCTTATACACACACTCATAAGATGAAAAATAAAAGAAAAGCCAAAGTAAACATGTTTTGTTCTTTTCTTTTCTTTTGTTGGATGTGGAACCTTAGTAATGCATCTTTCCCCATGTGTTCCGAAAAAGGAGAAGTGGGAACATGGTCCCTTTGGTGCAACTTACATGATCTGCATATATTTAGCATATGAAATAGCTTGTTCTTAAGCTATTATCCCTCAGCCTGGCTCGGTGGCCCAACCTGTCATCCCGCGCTTTGGGAGGCTGAGGTGAGTGAATTGCCTGAGCCTGCGGGGTTCGAGATCTACCTGGGCAATTTGGCGAGACCTCATCTCTACAACAAATCAAAAAATTAGCCAGGTGTGGTAGCGCGCGCCTGTAGTTGCAGCTACTTGGAAGGCTGAGGCGGAGGGATCGCCGGAGCCCAGCAGGTTGAGACTGCGGTGTGGTGGTCAGGAGCGGCCACTGCACTCTAGTCTGGGCGACAGAGTGAGACTCCAACTCAAAAAAAAAAGCTATTATCCTTCTTTCAACGACC